>NW_027505061.1:0-299041 GCF_021521415.1 Bidens hawaiensis | reverse complement strand
AATCCTATTGGTAACTCGACTGTTCCCGAGATTGACTAATCAACTGACACCAGACCTAAAGATACAACTAACTCGGGAAACACTCAGGGTTATTAGATCTCCTCCCTGATTCATTAACTCACCTAAACGACCCTAAGGGTTGTGTAAAGCTCGTCAAGATAATGGAACGGATCACATTCCAGTCTTAGCAATCACAAAATGTTAAGGTACCATAATGTTGTATCACCTCCCGGCCTCAACAACACAGTATCCTCAAAAAAATTGGTACTTGCAATTCCCGAGATTAAGGGAGCATTCCGTCTATCACAATCTAATACACAAAATCACAAGACTTGAGGATGAATAGGTAAAGCTCACTCGCGTGCAACCCTATCCTAACTAAACAAAGAACAAGATGAAATTGACAATCTATCATCTCCCCATCTCAAGATTAGTAGCACACTGAATTAGACCATATCACAAGTTGTTTCCTGTCGTTTCTTATTCCTAGTTCAACCACAATCAGATCAAAGACGCAAAGATGATCTAAATTCACGATTCTACACGACAAATACTAAATTAATCAAACAGAATAGCAAGAGGAACAAACATAAAATTTTATCCCATAAACAATATTCATATACACCAAAGATCATGATTAAACATAAACTTGCAATAATAACATTCGAGCCAAAAGATAAATAAAACCGAAAATCGTCAAAATCATTCAATAATCATCCAAGCCTAGGTAGTTGACAAGTGTAGCAACTCACACTCAAGAAAGAAACAAAAACACAAATGAAGTTACGATTCATCGAAAAAGAAATAAAAGTAGTTTAGCTCATAGGCGGATTCATTCATGCTTCAGGGAGGGGATATACCCCCACCGAAATTAGCCCATCAAGCTTAATATGTTAGTGGAATCCAAAAAAATTCGCATGCCCCCCCCCCCAAGACAAAATTAAGAATGCACCTTGGCATTTAGAAAGCCCAAATGAAAACGGAAAACATCAAATCAATTTCTTGTTTTTTAAATGAACTGACTATAATATTAACCCTTAAAGCTATAATATGCATTAATTATTACTATTTTGCATATATATTTTTGATGCGTGGGTAATTGACGATGTAGTACATATGTCTATACAAGGCTCCTGAGTCCGTACACAGTGGCTATTTATTTTACATATTTTTTCTTTAAGTTGAATTGATTTATGCAATGTAGCTTTTAAAACCAAAAATTGCACAATCGACATGTTTTGACCCAATATACTCGACCTGTATTGACTCGTTACAACCGGGTGTTTATATCGAACATATCCCCCCTGGTGAAAGTTCCTGGATCCGCCACTGGTTTAGATACTATTGTACTAGCTTAAATTAGTTGACGAGTTAGCCTACTTGCTTCTTTACTTCCGAACCGCATGTTTACTGAGGTGTGTACTTTGTTGCTTGATAGTTGATTGTCCGTTTGTTCTAAGCAGCCGCAGCCGTCGCCCAAATCTCACAAAGCACCAACTTTTTCTTTCTTTATAATGGCCGTTCATTTGTTAAATCATAATAATTAACTTAACAGCCGTCAAACTCACGTGTCTTCCTTTAAGTCTTGTGGGCCTTCGGTGTTTTCATTTTTAACTTTTATTGAGCCCATATCCTTTTCTATCACCATTATTTCCTGTGACAAAACCATTGAAAATCAGTGGGTTGTAATGGGTCCATCCTAGTTTTAAAGAGTTAATTGTATGACCCACTTTATCATTTAAGAAACTAATGTTTCGAGACTATTTTTTAATCACTTGCTTAGTTGCTTTAATTCACCTAGAAAAAGTTTAGAATAATAACAATAATGTATAATAGCAAGTTAAATTTAGGATTGTTTGATAGCCTTTTAACAGTTATTAAGAGGCTACATCTAATGTTTAAAAGGGGGTCTTAAGTTTGAATGGTTAAGAGGGAATCATTAAGATTTAGTATTTTAACCATTCATATTAAGTTTACCTCTTAACAATTAAGAGGTAGCTTCTTAATGATCATTAAGAGGCTACCAAACAAGCCCTTAGTCTCGTTTATCAATATGAACTTCTTAATTCATAAACAATAAAATTTTTCTATTTAGCTTGTGTCTTTTGAAACATTAAAAATCCAAATACGAGCCAGTTTATCATAGTATTAAAAAAAATAAAAAATGTAGGAAATAGTTATAAAATTTATATATAATTTAGACCATATCAATTCGGGTTTCGTTGCCATCACTATTTAAGATATAAGGAGGCTTTGTGGTTTATGGCAGTGGCGGTGGTGAAAAATAAAATTTTGAAAGGGGTTGAAGTTTATTTTATTAGTAATTTTCTTAGTTAACCAGTTTTGTCTACATATGTATGTGAGTGAGAGTTAATATTTATTATATAATAACATTACTTCGTCAATTCATAAAACTTTTAACAAAATGTGCGTGTGAGAGAGGGAGAGAGAGAGAGAGAGAGGGTGGGGGTGGGGGTGTTCATGAAGACCACAATTTAAATGAATATTTAGTTTAGCTACCCATAAGAACATTTGCAATGGGGCATTATAAGGCGGATAAAGCCTCTACACCACTACAGTAAGTATAGTGACGTAAAGGGGCACACGTGTTTGTACAATAACGTCATATGTTGATTGAATTGGTAATGTTAATTCGCATCAACCATTACAAATGTTTTTTTACTAAGAAGATTAATGTTATAGCGAAAAATGCCCTTTAAAGAGCATTAACCAATGCGTATGGTCTAATTGTTATGTCATCGTCTTTTTAGTTATGCATTAAAAGTAACAATTGTGAATTATGTTAAGCATTTTTATTTTAATTTACTTAAAATCATCATAAATCATCTTGGCTACTTTGATTTAAGTATTTCTTTAATTTAAAAATAATTTATTATGCTGAAATCGATGAAGATTTTCTCATTGAAAAATATCTACATCTACCTACCTATCTAATAAAAATGTGGATTTTCAACAACTATTTTTTCCTACTGTTGTAACATCCTACTTTCGGTTATATTAATAAAATAAAGTTTGTTTATTTTATCGCGGGTCGTTATCGGTTTAGTTGAATAGAATACGAGATGGACTTGTATTGGGTAAATGGATATGGGTTATGGACTTGGGTTATGGAGGAATGAAGGAAAGACCATGGGCTTAAGCCCATGATCAAAAATATATATACCCTTAATCCTCTATTTAATTAATTTACACATATCCCTTACACCATCCAAAACACACACTTAAGATTCTCTCTCTAGTTCTCTCTCTCTCTAAACCGATATCAAGAAGGAAACCGAGAACCGACCCGAGGTAATGATAGTATTTTATTGTTTGAGCTTAAATCCGTTAGTTATGGTCACTAAACGACGAGCCGACACCGTTAAACCGTTTAAGTCACGAGATCCGGGTGGAATCGGGTATAAACTGAACCTATGATGAGCTTAGGGGTCACCCTAGCTCAGATCTGGATCGAACGGGACGAAAAACAAGTTAAAACTCTTTTTTCCGACGTGTTCGCGGTTTTCCGGCGGCTTTCCGGCAAAGGCGGCGCCGGAAAGGCGGGGCCGGAATAGTGGTATGAGGTTAAGGAATGTCAGGGAATGTTCTGACATTCCCTGACCTAACCCTAGTTCGCTATGGGGACTTAACGAATTGAAGGTGATTCGTTAGTTGATTCGCTTAAGGGAGCACAGCGAACTAGCTCTAGTTCGTCTATGATTCGTCTCTGATTCGTTAAGGGAAAAGGGTAACGAATTACCCTTGATTCGTTATGATTAGTTCGTTAAAAGAAATAACGAATTAGAAGGTCCAATTTGCTATATGGACTGATTCGTTAAGAAGTCCAGTTCGTTAAGGGTTCAATTCGTTATAAGAACAAGTTCGCTAGGATAATCCAATTCGCTACGAACCAATAACGAATTAGAAGTTTAACTGAATGACAATAACAGTCCCTGGACTTAGAAAAGAATGATTCAAATAAACCCTTGAACTTTTAAGTAGCATATTATTCAATGATTCAAAATGCTAATGGAAAATGTGATAAGACAGTTAATGAAAATAAAATTTTTCCAAGCTGACCTGGCAGCTCGACCCCAGCCAGAGGCTCTGCCCCTTGGACCCCGCTAGGGGTTGCCGCCCCTAGAACCCCGCTGCCAGGGGCGCTGCCCCCGGACCCCCGTTCGTTAAGGGTAATGATTAAACTAGAAAGGCGATATGTGTAATGATAGTTTACTGAAACATATAATTATTATACAGTTAGTCGTGCACAACTCAAGAAGGGAATAACCGTAAACGGTGAACGCAACCGCATTGAGGTGAGTTTCTAGCCCCACTTCCATGTTATGTTTTCGGGGCTGTGTGCATACTCGATGTGATAGTTAATACACTTATCTTAAGTGGTAAGTGTATGCCTTGTATGATTTATGTATGATGATTGTTTGACGGTGCGTGAACGATCTTCGGATAATGCATGTACCGTCAGGTGGTAGTTAAGATATGATTGATAAGTATGATGAAAGATAGGATGTATGTATGAATATATGATGTATGCATAATGTATGTATGTTATGATGATGGTACGTGAACGCTCTTCGGAGATTGCACGTATTGTCAAGGAAAGTATGTATGAACAGATACGGTACAGTTACACGAAACAAAGGGACCAGACCCTAATAATATCTGTGATGTTAGGGACCAGACCCTAATAATATCTGTGATGTTAGGGACCAGACCCTAATAATATCTGTGATGTTAGGGACCAGACCCTAATAATATCTGTGATGTTAGAGACCAGACCCTAATAATATCTGTGATGTTAGGGACCAGACCCTTATAATATATGTGAGGTTATAGGGCGAAAGGCTCTTTAAAACGTATGATTATGTATGTAAAGGAAGTATGAAGGTAAGAATAAAAGTATATGCACTTACGTGTGTATGTAAGAAAGTTAAGAGGTTAAGTATTAAATGTAAGAAGATATTGTATGATTATGTGATTAATTAGAACTCACTCAGCGTAGCTGACTTTTAGTATGCACGCAGGTGAGTAGGATGAGGCACCTCGCTTGAGGAGACACGTGGCACTGAATAAGGGGCTGGCATCGGAAGACTCAAGACGTTTAAGTTTAATGTTTTGTTTATTTTGAAAGACAAGATGTTGTTTTAAGAAAAGAGGTGTTTTGTTATGAAATGTTTTATGAAAGCTTTTATATTACGCGAATGTTTTAATTAACTCTGATATTTAGAACTGCGTTTATGAGTAAATCCAACACGAAAGTAGGGCTACCGGTAACGGGGCCTTACAACTGTTCATCAAAACACTTTAAATTGTCACATGACATTTTGACATTTTTTTATATTTTTTCATTTTCATTAAAATACTTTTTATCAAATCTTTTTAAATTACCATATGGCATTTTGACATTTTTTTTATTAAAATACTTTACATTAAATCTCTTTAAATTGCCACATGATTTTTTTTTATTTTTTTCCTTTTATTAAAATATTTTTCATCAAATCTCTTTAAATTGTCACATGACATTTTGACATTTTTTTTTATGTTTTTCCTTTCCTTTAAAATTAAAATTCAATTCACATATAACGGGTTATGTAAACAACCGGAGTATGTCAAAAGCAATTTCATTTCCATCATTCAGGCTTAAAACTAACAATTCTATGTAATCCTTAACCATAATTCTATAATGATTATACCCTAATAAAAAGTATAAATGCGACTTGACTATACATATTCAGTTAACGATTGCGGTATGTTTTTGCATTCGTCTTCTACATTGGAATTATAAGGTTTGTTTGATTTCTTCTTTTTTACATACGTTTCAATCGATATTCATCAACATGGGTATCGATTTATCGAATGCAACACAAAATTAAAACATTAATAGGAGATTCGTTGGTAAAAACATGAGTTTCGATAAATTAATTATATCCTTTTGGTTATTTGCTTAAATCCAATTTATGAAATGAGACTTCTCAAATTTTATTATTTTGGTTTGAAATTAAAGAGTTCTATTTAAATTTCTATATAATTTTGTACAACATGACCTATATATATATATATATATATATATATATATATATATATATATATATATAGTTTCCATAAAAGTTTACTAATAGAAAACTTTAAAGTTTTGTAACGTTTGTTAACTACTACAAAACACTAATGTCTATTACGTGTATGCTATTGATAATTTTATGATATTAATAAAAATGTTTGTAATTGTTTATATTATCATTTATTTATCGTTTTTGTTTTATTATTACACTGTGTACTACATGTGTTTTTTTATTATATATTTTTATTAGCTCGTGTATCACGCGGGTTCTAACCTAGTTTATGGTTATATATATGTCAAAATAGTTTATCTAAAACAGGGAATTTTTTTCTTTTTTATTTTAAATTAAAGTAAAATAATTAAAAGTAGACCTATTTTGGTAAATATTTTAGGATGAATCTATTTTGGTAAATAATTTATCTTCATCCCTTATTTTGGTTAAAAAAAAATTGACTTTGTGACATGAGCATTGATGTGGTATTTTCTTTAAGCTTTATTGGAAGTTGATATGTTTTAATGTATAGTTGAGAGAAAAGAGAGAAAAATATTTTTATGGAGAAGGGAAAATAAGAAGGTTTTAAATATATGTGATTAATTGGGAGCAAATCGTTATGCCCTTACATATGATATAGGAAAACAATACCAAATATAGAGCCATATAGGTATGTGCACCATCAAGAAGGTTTTAATGTTAATATAACAAGTACTAGCTTTTGAGCCCGTGTATTACACGAGATTTGTCAAATGACCTCAATTTAGGTATTTAATCATACGCAATTTAGGGGTTTCCTTTTGAATTTATAGATTAGTTTTAATATTATCTCACACTTTAAATGTTACATATTTAAATTATACATTTTCTTAATATTGAAATAATGTTTCTAGTATGACATAAAATCAATTATTGGTACATAAATATATTAAAGATGTTTTATATGATCAATACGAATGTAAGTTAAGTAGTGTTTTACAAATTGTAAGATTATAAATATTGTATTTATTCAACGAAATTTGATGTACACACGTAACTAAATATCTATTATACGATAATGGTTCGTAAATCATTATTTAACTACTTTAACAATTAACTGTTTGATTTTAAACTTATTCTATATATTCAATGGTTTATTGTTTATATGTTTTTTTAAAAAAAATGATGGAAAACTTTATATATCTAGTAGTAAAATTAGATTTAATGGGTTAGTAAAAGTTATTGTGAATTAAATTACATTATATACCTTTTTTTTCATATGGGTTACAACTAATGGGTCATACCAATTAAACACATACCCATGGATAACTTGGATTAAGGATAATAAAGATTAGAAAATATTGAATGTGGTTAGGACACATCATCATTATTATTTTTGTTTATTAGTATAGGTAGTGTGTAAAAGCTTATTTATTTCGTTCACTATTCCTAGTTGATGATCTCATGAAGCTTTATGATTTATATAGCTTTGGTATACTTAATTAGTTGTATTTGTCATTTTATTCATTCCTTTACTCAAATATGAATAAAAAGTAATCAGCGCAAAGGCATGCTCGTGCTTGAGGGAGCTTGACCATACATGTCTTCTAGGTTTGACTTTTGACCTTGACTTTTGTTGACTTTAGGAGGTGGCATGGTCGTGCCTAGGGATGCATGGTTGTGCTGTTGATTCGTAAAATCATCCATACTTCACCATTTTTCCATGCTTTGCACTCTTTCTCACTTTTGATGGTCTGAAACCTATATTTATCAAATAAGAACGATCTAGGTATTTTTTTTCCTTTCAAAAGTGTTAAAAAGTAAATACAAGTGATATTAACTATGCATGCAAAATATGTATAATTTATGGCAAATAACCGTTTTACATTTATCTTATTATACGAGACTCATCAGCTGTATTTTTTTTATACATGGGTAATATTGTTAAGTATTTTAACAATAGGTTCAACTTTAGTTTATAGCATATTGTAAATGTGTCCTAGGACATTTAGGCCATTTGGTACAAGTCAATTTAGTTGCACGTTATAAAATAGGTTGCAAATCTTTTTGTTGCGAGTTAAATTGGTTTACGTGTCACCCATGTAACATTCCTAAAATTATGGTCAAAATTTGACAACTTAATATATATAAAGGATCAAAAATATTTTCAAAGATAAATAATAGGAAAATGAGATAAGTAAGTAAAACCATTTCATGTAAAGAAAATAAGGAAGCTCCTCCCACATGAAAAGAAGGAAGAAAGTGAATGCATTCCACATGGGTATAAATAGGAAAAATAATTTTCTCTCATGGAAAATAAGAAAAGCTTGGAAGCTCTATATAAGGAGATGAGTTTCCATAGTAATATTTTTATATGCCAAACATGCACCCAGTGGTCATAGCGAAGGGTGCGAAGCACCCGACACGCACGCGTACGAGCTCAGGCGATGGGCGTAATGTGACGCTTTGATGACGCACTTTGCACTTTGCACGCTTGCATCGTCGTAAGCCGCTTGAGAGCCGCCTTAGTATTTTTGGATAATGAAAGCAAGACCAAGACGTGACAAATTATCAAAGACAAATGACTAACAGTGAAAATTATGAATTCTTGATCCTACGCGCTATGCGAACAGACAAGAATGTGACTCTTCGCGCTACGCGAAGGACAAAACACAGAACCCAAGAAAGTACGTCTTCGCGCTACGCAAAGCACTAGCCAGAGTTGCTTCACGCTACGCGAAGTGACCGTCCTGCATGTGTGACATGTGTAGACACATGGCACCTCGCGTCATGCCACGTGGCAAACCAGCAATGACTCATCAATATTATGCCGCTTCGCGCGACGCCAATGGACAAATGGTTGTTCCTTCATGCGACGCGAAGCAACACAAAAGTTGTTATAAATAGGGGGTTCATGGCATATCCCTCCACACACCAAAAACCTTCACTTTCACATAGTTTACCTCGGGAAGCATGCAGTGTCTCGTAGTATGTACCAAGCTCTGAATTTCTAACAGTTTAAACACTAGTACGCGATAAAGAGTAGAAGTGCTGCTCGATTGATCTTAAGCGTCTAACTCCGAAAACCCGTGTGAGGTAGGGGTTCCGCTTAAGTTGTTATATTATTATTATAATAGCTTAGACCATAGTTGGGGGTATAGCCCGAATCTTGATCACAGTTAAGCATAATATAACTTTTCATAAGCTAAGGTTATAGTCAAAATATTGTTTCTTCTTGATTAAGAAACGTAAGCATGCACATACAATGGGTATAGTCAAAATAATATTTCTTGGTGATTAAGAGATATAATATTTTATATACACAGGTTATAGTTGAAATTATGTTTCTTTTTGAAGAAGAAACTCAATATAGATATTTCTTTCTGAAGAAGAAACGTAGCATATGATTGGCAAATAAACAAAGGACTAAAGGCCTAAATGTTTTATATAAATAAATGATTTTATCAAGGTTAAAGCTATACAAAACAGACTAAAGGTCTGAAGCTAGATCATTGATCTAGATATTTGTACAAAGGTCATTCTCGTACTATAGGTCCGAGGTAACCAGCAGAAGCAAAAATTAGAAACAGAAATCAGTAACAGAAGAAACTGATCATAAACAAAATAGGTGAATACGCTCTAAACTATTACAAACTCTTTAAGAGTCCTTATGTTTGCGTAGGTTATATGGATCCTTAAAACCATGTGTTACAATAATGAAATGAACACTCTGATTAAAAGTATACATGTGTCTGGATCCATTCATACATGGTGACTCGGAGTTTCCAGAGGCCATGCATATCATCAACATGCCTCTGAAAGTCTACGGGACTATTCAGATAAATGATATTGTGTATATGTTCTAATTGTACATGTACTTAAGGGTAATTTTATTCCAATTGAGTTGGGTGCCTAATGAGTAGTCACAAGGTATTATTGTTGATTTGACAAAGGTATTGAAAAGATTTTTCAACAAGAGTCATCGTCATTCACCAGCTGTGTGCTGACATATTTTTTCTCATATTTTACAAGAAATCAGATTGGTTAGAACAGACAATCAAGACATAATAGAAGATTGGAGATATAGTCATTAGATGTTATCTGATGACTCAAATATTTCATTTCAACATATTATAAAGAATTATGTTTTCTAAGGACAAGTATTTGAATTATCAAATGGGTATTTAATCCCAAGTTTTCAATATAATAATATTTTATTCAAAGACTTCTGCTGAAAAGAACATATTTTCTCAAACATGTTTTGTAAACATTGAATGAGTATTTTAACCCGAAATTTTATAAATGAATATTTTATTCTAAAAGACTTCCGCTAAAAATAAATTTGCAACTCTGATGCATTTACAAAGCAGATACCAACTAACGGGTGTTACACCTAGGCCCTAAGTCAAGGTTTGACAACCCATTAAAGGCTTTAATATGTAAACTTGGTGAGGGTTAGAGGTTTGACTTAGTAAAGTCAAATTGTTGGCTTTATAGTTTACTTTTGGATCTTACTTGAGTCATTTGAAAATAGGCTTGTAATTTTAGTAATAAGAAGTATATAAGGTAATGTAAAATGTACACAATTTATGAATTGTATTATTTTTCATGTTTCACCCATGTAACACACTGGTATATATATGATGTGTGTGTGTGTTTGAAAAGAGGGACATAAGGGGTAAATGTTTGGGTAAACACGATGTTGAGAGGATTTCAAACATGACAAGTGACATTATTTTTAAAATAAGAGAGAGGGATATTAGTGTATTCTAATTAGGTGGTTAATTTTGCTCATTGGTTTAATTAAGATGGGCATTAATACATCCGAAAATTTAAGACTAAATTTGACAAATGCAGAAGATAAATGTTGAAATGAAAATTCATAAATGAAAATTCAGGAAATCCGGACCCATCGCGATACGCGACGACCTAGTTAAGCAACTGGGTACACGTGTCCAACCACGTGTCAACACATGGCACATTTTGACAGGCCACGTGTCAACACGTGGCATTCTCGCAGAAATTGCGGCGTCGCGATACGCGACGGCTAGCAATAGACCCCATCGCGTATCGCGATGGAGTGTGAAATCTGCATATAAATAGGAGATTACTGGATTGAACCCCATTCATCCCACAATCACCTTCATAATACACACACTGAGCCTAGGGAATCATGTCCGATTGCTACGGTGAACCAATGTTCTATTTTCTTGAAGTTCGTGTAAATATCGAAGTCCTGAACAAGTTATCAATCGTATAAGCGTGTTTAGATCAAGATCCTACCGTCAAGTTCATTCTTTTCTTATAATTATCATTCCGAGTACTCGCATTAAGGTAGGGGTTATGTTTAAGATATTTAAGTTATAACTTAGACATCAAAGGATGCTATGCCCTTTAACCTTGAAAGTATTTTATAACATTCAAAAAGAATTTTTATAAACGTTACCTCTTGATGAAGTAATGCTACCAAAGTTACATTTTGACAGGCATGTAGTAAACTGTAAAGGGGATATCACTAGTAGTGAGTTTCTTGCCTAAGGAAAAGTAATTCGTATAAATCCCAATCAACCGCGGGACCCGTTTACTTACCTAGAGAAACTCACCAACGTGTTAGAACCTATTAAGCCAAAGCATGCTATATCAAACGTTACATAAAACAAGGTGTTTTAACTTAAAAATAAAAGTTGGCAACTTTATCAAGGTTAAGCTCAAAGGTAATAGCTTAATCAAGAAACACCATTCAAATATTTATACAAACCTATTTATGTATAGGTTAATATATCATTCACATTCACAATCAAGAAGGTTTTCAAACGTACACCGACGGTATAGGTGAATACATTAAACCTATACAAACAGTCAAAACATATTTATACTCTATAATATAAAGTAGTTGTTTATCTTAAAGAGTCAGTCAACGTTTACATGAGATTACCTGATCTCTAAAATGTTATGATACAAAATAGAAAATTAAAGTAACTCGGACTGATTACACATGTGTCTGGATCCATGCACAACTGTCTAGCCTAAACAGTCAAAGGTTACGTGGCCGCAGGCTAACAGTTATAATTAGTTCTCCATTAGGAGCTATGTGGCTCGGGTTCACTTTTCTGTGTGTAGGGTAGTGGTACAAATCCCAGGAATGAAATACTTCCTGCTGAGCTTATACATAAAACTATATTTGTATTGTAACTGTACTTTAAATATTTTTAGAGTCATACGTGTTCACCAGCACATAGCTGATGTATTTTTCCACCCATTGCAGGTAACTAAGTATTAGTAATCAATAGCAAGGATTTGAGTCATCATGAAGATAGTAGCGCGTTACAAGATGACTCAGTTTTTGATAATGAAATCCTTGTAATATAAAACAAGTGTTTTATAAACAAATACTTGGGTATTTAATTCCCAAGTAAATTTTTAATGTAAATTTATTTTTTAATCAAACGAAAGTCTTGCTAAAATCAACCCTTAAACTCTGATATATTTACAAAGCAGATACCAACTATTGGTTACACTCTTAGTCTCTAAGTCAGGGTGTGACAAATTGGTATTAGAGCCATCGGTTTCTGCGAATTATGTATTAAAACATTAGTATCTTATCTTTAGCCTTAAATATTATTATTTTTATTATTATTATTATTATTATTATTATTATTATTATTTCTCTGTAAGGATAAGATAGGATTGGTAATCTTCCTATCCCTAAATCTAATTAGTGTAGATGTCTTACATAAATTATCTTGGTCATAGACGTCGAGTAGCCATTCGATCTAAGCCAACACCCATTCGCGAACCATCCGACATGGCAAGCAACAATATTTATTATACCAATTTCTTTGGTCAAAACCAACCAATAGTTCTGATGCTACCCTATTGGAGTCAACCTGTCTATCTCCCGAAAAGCCAACAAATGTCAATCGAGTTATCCGATGACACTAGTGAAAACATTCCCCAATATCATCCGTCAGAAATCCCACCATATCATCCTTTCGAAGAACTTGAAGTTCAAATTAGGATCAAACAGGAGACTGGTTTTGATTCATCAAGCTGGATGGATTGTCACTCCGATCAAAGCAAGTGGAATTTTTGATCGCCACCACCATATTATCAATACTAGGCTCCACAAGCTATAACAAGTTCTAGTAAAAAACCCAAGATGAGGGTTACTATGCCTTATGAGAAGATATCATTTAAAATGCTAATTAATAATCCCTCCGATTCAGAGGAAGAATCCGAAGAAGAAGATGAGGAAAATGAAAAACCTCATTTTCCACCATATGCAGGGCCAATACCCACAATTTCCAAACAAGCTAAAGAAATTCGGGAAGAAGCTAACCTTATCGAGGAATTCTATACTAATATTATTCCCGATGAGGAAATACACGTCTATGTTGCAAACCCACGTATATACCCATGAGAGAATGTTATCTCTTCCCTGCTGCATCTGCACCTACGTGATACCCCAACCCACCAAATGCGGTGATTGATGAGCTGAGGAATGAGAAAGTTGACAAGAAGAAAGTAGGAAAGAAAATTATCATGAAATTTGATAAAATGAAATGTCTTGTTAAGAAACTGATTAAAGATTAAGGATAAACTTAAGAATTGTTGTTTGATGTTGTATTTTCCTTCTTGTAACATAAATAATGTAATATAAGACATTGTGTTTTCCTTTAAATTAAAACCTTGTCTTATTCATTTACAGCATGTTTGGAAAAGAAAAAGCTAACAGTAATTCTTAAATCCAAGTTAACAACAAATTTGTAGAGGAATATATTCAAGCAATACCAGATGAATATGTTCTTGGTATTCACGACCTAACTAAAGAAGTCGTAAACCCACTAATGGAACTAATGAAAAATGATCCAAGTAGAACCGCTTCCCAGTCTAACAAGAGAATTAGTCGAAGTAGAAGTGAAACAGTAAATTCAAGAAATTAAACTAAAAGAGAAACCAAAAGAAAGAAAGCAACCAGAAAGAATCTTAAAATACAAGAGGGTTGTGATTTCAAAGTTTTCAAGGTTTATAACCCGAAAGAATTTCATGGGGATAAGAGAGCGATTGTTACCCTCCGTGGTTGGAGGATATGGAATCGATTGTAGTTATTAGCAAATGCACAGAAAGAGAGAAGGTTCATTATACCTCCCAAATGTTTAATGGGGGAGGCGTTAGAATGATGGAATACCCTTATTGAGGTGAAGGGTAGAGAGAATTTATATAACCTAGAATGGAAGACATTCAAAGAGATGATTTTGAAGAAGTTCTATCCGATCCATGAGGTGGATCAAATTCAAACAAATTTATAGAATCACATAGTAATATGAACAAATCTGAAGGAATATAACACCAAATTCCTTGAATACTGTAGGATCGTTCCACACTTAGTCACTCCTGAATTCAATAAAGTGACTTGTTACAGCTACGGGCTACCAATAGAGATAAGTGATTTAGTCCGTTCTCATATGCCATCTACAACTGAATCTGCTATGGAGTTGGCTGGGTATTTGATGGATGGGATGATCAGGAGTAGAGATGAAAAGAAGAAATCTGATGGTAGACAGTCTGTTGGAGGAAAGATGAAGAAAGTTGAGAAGAAGAGGGATGGAACGTTTGTGATAACCATCCGATCTGCAAGACTTGTGGCACGAGGTACTATGGTAGGTGTTTACAACCATCTAACACTATCATGTGTAACTTCTGCAAGAATATGGGTCATGTAGAAGCCGATTGTAAAAGAATGTCAATGGTTTGTTTTGATTGTTTAGAGAAGGGGCACTTCAGTACCGAGTGTCCGAAAAGAAACCAACAACAGTAGCATGTTCAAGTGGGAGTGGTGTCAAGGCTGATGCCAAGAAAGGAAATGCTCGAGTCTTCTTGCTTGATACACAGAAGGCTGCGGATATACCGGACGTGATCACCGGTACGTTTCCTATCAATGATGTTTATGCTAAGGTTTTGTTTGACTCAGGAGCTAACCATAGTTGTATGGATTATAAATTCTGTAATTCATTAAAAAAAACCACTGGCCAAGTTAGATAATCATTATGAAGTAGAGACTGCTGATGGGAATTTGATTAGAATAACCGACGCTTTAAGTAATGCAACAATTTCTTTAGCCGACCACATCTAACCTGTACGATTGTTACCTATGACATTGGCAGGTTTCGATGTAGTCTTAGGTATGGATTGGTTATCAACTAATCAAGCCCGTATTCTATGTAATGATAAGGCAATTGATTCGAACACCCAATAACAATCCATTCGTATAATTAGAGATAAAGGTGCGGGAAAAGTTAGAATAATTTCGAAAATAAAAGCAAGTCGTTGCTTAGGTAAGGGATGCCTCGCATTCATAGCTTATGTAACCAAAGAACCCGAACCCAAAAAGATGGAAGAAGTGCAAGTTGTTTCAGAATTCACGGATGTGTTTCCCGATGAGTTACCAGGAATCCCATTAGATAAAGAAGTAGAGTTTAGGATTGATCTAATACCTGGAATTGCGCCTATAGCTAAATCTCCTTATAGATTAGCACCCACAAAAATGAAGGAGTTGAAGACATAGTTAGATGAGCTGTTGGAAAAGAAGATTTATATGACCGAGTTTGTCACCTTGGGGAGCTCTGATTTTTTTTGTTAAGAAGAAATATGGATCAATGAGAATGTGCATAGATTATCGTGAGGTAAATAAAGTTACAATTAAAAACAAATACCCGTTACCAAGGATTGATGATCTGTTTGATCAGCTCAAAGGAGCAAGTTATTTTTCCGAAATTGATCTCAGATCAGGGTACCATAAGTTGAATGGGCAAGAAGAAGATACACCAAAAAACGGCGTTCAGAACTAGATATGGACATTATGAGATCACTGTTATGCCTTTTGGACTCACTAATGCTCCGACAGCTTTCATGGATATGATGAACCGTATCTGTAAACCATACCTCGATAAGTTTGTTATTGTATTAATTGATGATATTCTTATTTATTCCAAATCCAAGGAAGATCATCAAGTTCATCTCAAGATCATACTTGAAACCTTAAGAAAAGTAAAATTGTATGCCAAATTCTCAAAATGTGAATTTTGGTTACTGGATTTTCAATTTCTTGGTCATATTGTAAATAAGAAAGGCATTCAAGTAGATCCAGCAAAAATTGATGCTATTACCAAATGGGAGAAACCCAAAACACTGACTCAGGTCAAAAGCTTTCTAGGATTAGCTGGGTACTACCGAAGATTCATTTAAGACTTTTCTAGAATAGCCATTCCATTAAATTCGTTCACTAGGAAATTAGTTAAGTTTGAATGGGGACCGAAACAAGAAGAAGCATTTGAAACTCTTAAACAAAAGTTAACCAATGCACCTATTTTGGCCTTGCCAGAAGGTTTAGATAACTTCACCATATACTATGATGCTTTGCACACGGGTATTGGATGTGCCTTAATGCAAGGAAAGAAAGTTATTGCTTATGCTTCAAGACAATTAAAGGTTCATGAAAATAATTACACCACCCACGACCTTGAATTGGGCGCTATAATTTTTGCATTAAAACTATGGCGAAATTATTTGTATGGTGTTAAATTCACAACATACACTGATCACAAAAGTCTGAAGCATATCTTTGATAAAAAATAGTTGAATATGAGACAAAGACGATGGATGGAAAATCTCAACGACTATGATTGTGAGATCGTATATCATGAAGGAAAAGCCAACATAGTGGCCGACGCTTTAAGTAGAAAAGAGCATGATAAGCCAAAGAGAGTCCAAGCTCTTAGATTAGAACTTAAAGTTAACCTAAATAATCAAATTAAAGAAGCTTAGAAGTTGGCACCGGAGGAAGGAAACATTAAAGTCAAAAAGGAAAACGGTACAATTGATTAATTAGTAAAAGGAAATGATGAGATACTTAAACTCGGTACAAGGATTTGGGTACCAATGGTCGGGAATTTAAGAGATAAGATTCTTGAAGAAGCACACATAAATCAAAATACATGATGCATCCGGGTAGCGACAAGATGTATCACAACCTAAAAAGTGACTATTGGTGGATTGGTATGAAAAAAGATATTGCACTGTACGTTGCTAAATGCCTGACATGTTCTAAAGTAAAAGTTGAACATCAAAGCCATTAGGATTACTGCAACAACCGGAAATAATATGGAAATGGGATATGATAACCATGGATTTCATTATGAAGTTACCCAAGACTTCTCGTCAAAATGATGCAATCTAGGTTATTGTAGACAGACTTAACAAGTCTGCTCATTTCATTCCAATACAAGAATCGTTCAACATGGATAAGTTAGAAAAATTATATGTAGAAAATATAGTATCCTTACATGGTGTGATTCCATCCATTATCTCCGATAGAGATAGTCGTTTCACTTCAAATTTCTGGATGAGTTTTCAAAAAGCCATGGGAACACGACTAAATCTAAGTACCCGCGTATCATCCCCAAACTGATGGACAAAGTGAACGTACAATTCAAACTCTGGAAGGCATGCTGTGTGCGTGTGTAATTGATTTAAGAGGTAGT
This sequence comes from Bidens hawaiensis, assembly GCF_021521415.1. Taxonomy (NCBI): domain Eukaryota; kingdom Viridiplantae; phylum Streptophyta; class Magnoliopsida; order Asterales; family Asteraceae; genus Bidens; species Bidens hawaiensis. Next base: position 281,454 of record NW_027505061.1, on the reverse strand, counting down.
TGGGATACTCATCTATCTCTAATGGAATTCTCGTACAATAATAGTTATCATACGAGTATTCAAATGGCACCATTTGAAGCACAGTATGGACGTAAATGTAGAATACCTGTATGTTGGTCTGAGACAGGTGATAACCAATTATCAGGACCGGAGATCGTTCAAATAACCACTGATCAGGTAACACAAATTTGTGAACGATTGAAAGCAGCAAGGGATAGACAGAAAAGCTATGCGGAGGTTCGTCGTAAGCCATTAGAATACAAAGAATGAGATAGAGTACTACTCAAAGTATCACGTTGGAAAAGTGTATTACGATTTGGGAAAAAAGTAAAATTTAGTCCTCGCTTCGTTGGACCATTTAAAATACTTGAAAGGATTGGACCAGTTGCTTATCGATTGGAGTTACCTAAGGAAATGAAAGGCATTCAAGATGTGTTTCACGTGTCCAATTTACGCAATGTTTAGCCGACGAAACCCTTGCGATGCCTTTAAAAGATGGTAAGATTAATGAAAAGCTTAAGCTTGTAGAAAAACCGATTCAAATTGAAGACAACATGATTAAGTTCCTCAAATGCAAGCGACTCAAGCTAGTAAAGGTTAAATGGGATTCTAGACGAGGACTTGAATATACGTGGGAAATCGAGTCAGAAATGAAGAAAAAGTATCCATATATGTTCCCATAAATCTCGAGGACGAGATTATTCAAAAGGTGGGGAGGATCTAACACCAATTCATAAAGCATAGGGACTTAAAATGAAAATTCAGGAAATCCGAACACATCGCGATAGGCGATAGTAAAATTAAAGGGCCATCGCGATACGCGATGGATCTTCACACAAATCAATATTTGGGCAGCTTCGTGATACGCGATGGCCAGAACCATCGCGATACGTGATGACCTAGTTAAGCAACCAGGTACACGTGTGTAACATCGTGAAAATTTTGAGTTCAAAATGTCAAAATTCTAAAGTGAAGGGACCAAAATTGTCAAAATCCAAACCTGAGGGTTTAATTTGAAAATTTTGTTTTCCTGACCCATCGCGATACGCGATGGATCAGAAGAGAGACCCATCGCGTATCGTGATGGGTGTCTGACAACGAGGCACGTGGCCTGCCACGTGGCACACCATTCGCCACGTGTCCCGCCACGTGGCCACACGTGGCACGTTGTTCGCCACGTGTTAACACGTTGCACACCGTCTACCACGTGGTTGACACGTGGCGACACGTGGCAGACCTATATGGTGACTTGCCTGGGCTACGTCGCGATACGCGACGGGTGCCTAGGAGGTCATCGCGTTTCGCGATGGGCTTCTAGGTTTTGTCTATAAATATCATCTCCGGGATATTCATTTCTCACACCAAAAATCTGAATTCCTATCGATCTCTAACATCTCACTAGAACTCCTCAATCAAACCCTAGACCCACCTCGAAAAGCGTGCCGCGATTCCTTGTTTTTCGTGTTCGTTTCCTCGAAATTCGTGCCACTATCCACCGTCGTATCAAGCAAGAAGGTGTTTGTTATTCCTCTACATCATGATGGTTAGTCTCGTAAGGCGTGCCGACGAGTGGTGAAGGATTGGTGTTTGTCGTTGGGTGTGCCAAGGAAAGAACAACGAAAGGAAGGGTTGATTGAGAAGGAAAAGAAGGTGAAGCGGCGTTGGAGTGTTGCTCGAGTAATTAGGGTTTCCATAAGCCAACAAAGGTAGGCGTAACGCCGATGGAAATAATAATAATAAAATATTATAAAAGGCTTAAACCTTAAGTCGAGGTTAAACTCGATACCTCGATAAAAGAAAAGAAAATATAACAAAGAAATAATAAAAGATAGATTATGAGCATTTAGAAATATGTATATATGTGTGTAAGTATATATATATAATCTTTGTTATAAATCTTATTTAAGGAATAAATAACTATTCTTAAATAATAAAAGAAAAGAATACGTTTCTTAGAGAAAAAGAAACGTAGGGTTTTATAAATAAACTAAAGGTTTATAAATTACTATTAAAACTAAAGGTTTTAAAGTAAAAGAGATTTTGAACTAAAGGTTCATCGAGGTAAAGTTTATAAAATAAGACTAAAGATCTTAAGCCGGATTATATATCCGACTAACAAATGGTTATAATCGTACTATAGGTGCGAGATAGCAACGGGAAAGACCCTCGGACGGTTTTTGAAGCCGATCCAAATCAAAAGGTGAATATTCCCCAACTTTTACTAACTTTTTTGCAAACGAGTCAAACGTGTTACATGAAAAACTTTACATGAGACTAAGTGTCACAAAAACATTTATAAACAAGAGTATAAATACTGGCCTCAGGATATCATGTACGTTTGTTTGGATCCTTACATATGTGGCGGGCACATCACTCCTGGTCACAATTACGCTCGCCTGCGGGGAGTATGACCTCGTGTATACGTATAGGCACTCAACTAGTCGAACGCTGCGGTGTTTGCTGGGGGAACCGAGTATAGAGACTTGAGTTTATGAATTGTGTTGTTTTAACTTGATTATTCCTAAGCCACGTTGGCCGAGACCTACGTAGACTCGAGGGTTGATTAAGTAAAAAAAATATTTTTAGCGTCAGCATATTCACCGGCAATCGTTGCTGACGTATTTTCTTACATTTTGCAGGTGATCAAGGTTAGCACTTGGAATGACGAAGTGCAAGTATCCGATGGCTCGGATATTTTGTTAATTATAATCAAATGTTAATGGTGATTCGTTTTGTAAAAACTTAAACAAGTAATCTTTCAAACTATATACGGGAACTTTTAAAATCCCGTCTTTTATATGTAAATATTACATTTTAAATCCACAAGTTTCAAAGACTTCCGCTATTAAAACGTAACTCTGATTTAATTACAATTGTGGTACTAACATATGTGTCATACACCTAGGCCATGGTTTTGGGTGTGACAACGTGTCCAACCACGTGTCAGGACATGGCACATTTTGGCAGGCCACGTGTCAACACGTGGCATTCTCGCAGAAATTGCGGCGTCGCGATACGCGACGGCTAGCAATAGACTCCATCGCGTATTGCGATGGAGTGTGAAATACGCCTATAAATAGGAGATTACGGGTTGGATCCCATTCATCCCACAATCACCTTCATAATACACACACTTAGCCTACGAAATCGTGTCCGATTGCTACGGCAAACCAACATTCTGTTTTCTTGAAGTTCGTGTAAATATTGAAGTCATGAACAAGTTATCAATCGTATAAGCGTGTTTAGATCAAGATCCTACCGTCAAGTTCACTCTTTTCTTATTATTATCATTCCGAGTACTTGCATTAAGGTAGGGGTTATGTTTAAGATATTTAAGTTATAGCTTAGACATTAAACGATGCTATGGCCTTTAACCTTGAAAGTATTTTATAACATTCAAAAAGAATTTTTATAAATGTTACCTCTTAATGAAGTAATGTTAACAAAGTTACATTTTGACGGGCATGTAGTAACTGTAAGGGAGATATCACTAGTAGTGAGTTACTTGCCTAAGGAAAAGTAATTCGTATAAATCCCAATCAACCACGGGACCCAATTACTTACCTGGAGAAACTCACCAACGTGTTAGAACCTATTAAGCCAAAGCATGCTATATCAAACTTCACATAAAACAAGGTGTTTTCATTCAAAAATAAAAATTGGAAACTTTATCAAGGTTAAGCTCAAAGGCAATAGCTTAATCAAGAAACACCATTCAAATATTTATACAAACCTATTTATGTATATGTTAATATATCATTCGCATTCACAATCAAGAATGTTTTCAAACACACACCGGCGGTACAGGTGAATACGTTAAACCTATACAAACAGTCAAAACATATTTATACTCTATAATATAAACTAGTTGTTTATCTTAGAGAGTCAGTCAACGTTTACATGAGATTACGTGACCTCTAAAACGTTATGATACAAAATAGAAAATTAAAGTAACTCGGACTGATTACACATGTGTCTGGATCCATACACAACTGTCTAGCCTAAACAGTCAAAGGCTACCGTAACACCCCATTCCCGTTTCGATTAATAAAATAATAATATGAGTTATTATGAGTTGGGCTAGTGTTGGGTTAAATAAAAATGGGTAATGGACTTGGATTAATAAGGAAAGACGAAAGGCCATGGGCTTAAGCCCGTGACCCATATTATATATACCATAGTTATCCATTCATCAATCCATTTTCACCCATTCCATACACCATCTTAAACACACACTTAAGCGCTCTCTCATATTTCTTTCTTTCTCTAACCAAAACAAAGAAGAAGAACCGGTCCCGATCCGAGGTAACGATAGTATGATATTATATGGATCCAAACCCGCTAGATATAGTCACGAAACGATGAGCCGACACCCTCAACCATTAAAGTCACGAGATCCGGATGGAATCGGGTACAAACAGCTCAAAAGACGAGCTTTGGGGTCACCCTAGCTCGGGTTTGGATTGAACGGGTCGAAAAACGGTGTAAAATACGTTTTTCCGGCCACCATCCGGTTTTCCGGCACGGCGGCGTTGGAAAGGTGGTGCGGATTTTAAGTATATCAGAGAATGTTTCTGACATTTTTTGACCTAACCCTAGGCGCGTGTAACGAATTCGTTATGTAATTTGTTACGGAAGACTAACGAATAACTCATTCGTTAGGCTCATTCGTTATGCCAATTCGTTAAGGAAGAATAACGAATAAGTAATTCGTTACGAGGAAATGACGAATGAACCCTCATTCGTTAGAAGTTCCATTAGTTATGAAAGACCCTTTCGTTATAATAGTTCATTCGTTAAAGAGGCCAATTTGTTATAAGGGTCAATTCGTTATAAAAGCCAATTCGTTATGAAGGTCAACTCGTTATGAAGTAAAGAATGAGTCCATTCATTATGAAAGACAGATGCAACGAATGAGCCCCCATTCGTTAAGAAATTGATAACGAATTAGACTTTGAAAGAATGATAGAAAGGTCCCTGGACTTAGAATAAAATGATTTAATTACAAAGAAGCCCTTAATTTCATGAGTTAGCAAATAAAATAATAAATTAAGAAATGTAATGAAAATTGTGTTAAGGCAGTTAATGGAAATAAAATTTTTCCAAGATGACCTGGCAGCTCGACCCTAGCCAGGGGCTCTGCCTCTTGGACCCTGCTAGGGGCTGCCTCCCCTAGAACCCTGCTGCCAGGGGCGCTGCCGCCGGACCCCCGTTCATTGACGGTTATAATTACACTAGAAACACGATATGAGTAGTGATAGTTAATTGATACGTGTAATTGTTATGCAGTTAGTCGCGCACAACTAAAGAAAGGAATAACCATTAACGGTGAACGTAACCGAGTTCAAGTGAGTTTCTAGCTCCATTTCCTTGTTATGTTTTCGGCGCTGTGTGCATACTCAATGTGATTAGTTAATACACTTACCTTAAGTGGTAAGTGTATGCATGGATGATATATGTGACAAATATTATATTGTGAATATGAATGAATGCTTGTCGGTACGTGAACGATCTTCAGATATTGCACACGACGCCAAGGTAGGTAAGTGTTAGAATATATAACTATGTATGTATGAATGATAAAGCAGGGTATGTGCGGAATTGTAAGAATATTGGTATGAAAGTATGGTAGAGTGAAGGTAGGAAACAGACCTAATAATATATGCGAATGTAGGGAACATCCCCTAATAATATCTACGAATGAAGGGAACAAACCCTAATAATATCTGCGAATGTTGGGAACATACCCTAATAATATCTGCGAATGTAGGGAACAGACCCTAATAATATCCGCGAAGGTTATAGGAAGAAATGTATGTATACATGTATGTATGAAAGAAAGAATGAAAGTACGAAAGTATGAAAGTGCGAAGAAAGGTAAAAAGTTAAGTATGTTATATGTATCTTCAGATGCATATATACCTGTATTAACTAAAACTTACTCAGCGTAGCTGACTTTTACTATGCACGCAGGTGAATAAATTAAAGCAGTTGGCTTGAGAGAATGACACATGGCAGGATTGAAGGGACTGGCATCCAAAGAAGTTTTTTCATGATGTTTTAAATAAACTATAAATGTTATGTTTTTAAGATAAGTATCGAATGATTGTAATGAATGTTTGAAGTTTTGTTTATTCCGCGAAAGTTTTAACTAACTCTGTTATTTAGAATTGTGTTTATGAGTAAATCCAACTCTAATGTAGGGCACCGGGATCGAGGCCTAACAGCTACGTGGTCGCGGGCTAGCAGTCATAATTAGTTCTCCATTAGGGGGTACGTGGCTCGGGGAACACTTTTGTGTGTGTAGGGGAGTGGTACAAATCCCAGGAATGAAATACTTCCTGTTGAGCTTGTAAAGAAAACTATATTTGTATTGTAACTGTAATTTTAATATTTTTAGAGTCATACGTTTTCACCAGCACATAGCTGACGTATTTTAGAAACATAAAGTTTTATATGCAAGATGTCTGTGATTGTTTTTTTCTTGAAGAAGAAACCTAACATATATGTTTCTTCATGAAGAAGAAACATAGTATATAAATAGTAAATAAACAAAAAGGAACTATAGGTCCAAATGTTTTATATAAACAAATTATTTATCAAGGTAAAGGTTATGCAAAACAAACTAAAGGTCTAAAGCTAAACTTTTGATCTGATAATTATACAAGCTTATTCTCGTACTATAGGTCCGAGGTAACTCAAAGCATAAATCAATGAAAGGGCTGATTAGAACAAAGGTGAATATGCTCATATCTATTAAATATCTTTTTTAGGGACGAAAAAGTCTTAAGTGTGGGGATGTTTGATGTGTTGTAAAACACACTTACTTTCCGTATCGTTTTATCATGTTTTAATTGCTTATTCGTTTAATAAATAAGAGTTATGGATGGTTTTTGCATGATTTTACAAAGATTGAATATTAATTGTAGGTTATGAAGTTTTAATGGAGAAAAAAGTAAAGTTTGAAGACTCTAGGGGCATTTTTTATCAAGATTTAATACTACAAGTCAAGGCCCGACCCAAACCCACAAGATCCAAGCCTTACATGCATTATTATATTAAGTAAATAAAAGAAAAAAAGAACCCTAACCTTGGCAGAATTTCCGATCGGAATAGGACAACAAGAACAAAAAGAAAAGAGTTTGTTGGTTTGTGGAATTTTTGGGTCGGCTTGTTTGGTGTTTGTTATAAGGGAACACACAAAATTGTGTGGTGGGCATTGAATCCCACGTGAGCTGAGTACAAGAAGAACAACAACAATATTAATATACAAACTCAAACAAAACAGCCCCTATACCTTCCAATCGGCAGTTTTGGACAGCAAGTTAGGGACTTGCCTATTATATTTCATATTTATATTTAGATTAGATTAGTTATTTTAATTAGCTTAGTTTATTTTAGTTTAGTGTAGTTTAAGTTTAGTTTTATTTTATTCTATCTTTATTTGGTGCCCGTGATCCTTTTCTTTTGAGTGTTCTTTACAGGAAATATGTTCGGACGACAGGTTGGAACGCCATGGTGCAAAGTGTGTGGCAGAGATCACTGGGTGCATGATGGTTATGAGAGGAGAAATATAGAAGTCGAAGCACGGAAAGCTCCATGGGAATCATATTTGGCAAAGCCTCCTCCATACCGATTTGCATATGATCAAATGGGGAACTTCTTAGGGTATAAAGATTTGTCAGGGAATATATTAGAGCCCACCTCAGAATTGGAGGAAATAATGGATGATGTATTGTTTGCTATCAGAAATGATATGGAATATATTCCACCTTTGAATCCGCCTTTGTTTGAAACCCTGAGTGATATTGAAGATACCGGAATGGAGGAGCAGAGAGTAGAGGAGTATATTCCCTCTTGGGAGGAAGAATTTAAGGATGAGTTTGGTGAAGAGTTGATGGACTTTGCCATTACGGATGAAGGCGAGTTTGACCCACTTGGTGATTTAAAGCTGCTTGAAGATTTAATGTATAACGAGCCAAGTTTGGGGATCAAGAAGGAGCTTTGTAAGGAAAGCCATGAGATAGTTAGTGATTTGGTCCTTCCAACACCTCACCTTGATTGTGAAAAACCAAAACACGAACCGTACTCAATCTCCATTCGGGACGTGTTAAGGTTTAAAAGTTTGGCTAAAAGAACTAGAAGGAGGATTTCTAGGCGAAGAAATCATAGTGTGATGAAGAGATTGACTTCCCTGTTTCACATCATTGAACCATTTTTAGGGGAATTAAAGAGTTGGTGGGCCGAGTTTAATTCATATGGTCGGGCCCATGAGAGTTGTGCAATTGGTTTCTTCCCGACCAATTGTAAAAGGAGAGTGTTGAGGAGCGTCGATGGGAAGAGGATAAAGGAGAAGCCTCCTGATTGAGGTTTTGGAAGCGAGTCCGGCTGAAGATTATTCAATAAACTTAGCGCTTCCCGGGAGGCAACCCGGTAATATCTTTCCATATTATTTTATTTTCATTTTTATTTTTATTTCCGAGTTTTGCCGGGTGTTTCTTCTCTTATTTGCAGGTTATTCCTTGGTTGGTTGATGACAGTTGATGAGTTGGAGTTTTAAACAAGTGTGGGGATGTAGTTGCTTAAGGATTGCCACTTTCGTTCGTTAGTGATAGCTTGATAGAGAGCATCTGAGTTTTAAGCTTGCGTTCGAATAGGAGGGCGAGGAACATGATTCACCGCAACTTGCATGATCACATATACCAGGGGAGTCTGTTCCACTTTATTTTTCTTTATGTTCCGTTTTGTCTTTTCCTTGTCTCACATTGAGGACAATGTGAAATTTAAGTGTGGGGATAGGGAACTGACGTTTTCATTTTTAAGAAAAATAAAAGAATATTAAAAATCTTGAGGGTTAATATTTAAAAAAAAAGTTTTAAAGAAAAATGTCCCTTGAAAATTGTTTTTCTTCTACATTAAGCAGGAAATAATATTATTACCGATGTGCTAACGAACTCTCGGAACTTTTGATTTATATAATATAATAATAAAAGAATGGATGGTTCACATATCAGATTTGGGATGTGTCGGTAGGCCCAACTAGCTTTGATAGTCCTCTTTAGCAGTTTTTATATATATAATAATTTGAAAAACGGTGAAACCGAATTTCGATGCTTAGGGAGGATTACCATAATCTAAAAACTTTGATATGGTTATACTTAGATGCACTAAAACCAGCACACACCATATGTCCATCTTTCTACGAGCTTAGAAATAGTTATATATTTTAGGGTGATATAAAATATTGAAAAAAAAGAAAAAAAAAGAAAAATAGAAAAGAAAAAGAAAAGTATGTATTGAAAGTTATGTTTGTGTATTCTCAAAAGTTTTTCAAGAAAAGCAAAATGCTTGTGAAGAAAGTTATGTATTGTAAAATGCCAAATGAGCATTCTTTAAAGTTAGTAAAAGAGGCCTAAGATGCACATACTAGACGGGACTTAGAGTTTACGGGTTACCAAGGGGATAGTGACTCTGAGGATACACTATTGGGGCTTGAAGGTTCTTAGTCAATAAATATCAAATTAGGAATTTATAGGACAAAGTCCAATAATAATTAGGAATAGCTCGTACGACCTCCACATGACCATTCATCCATCAAAATTTCACCGAGTGCATCTAATTAGTACCATCAACGAGTCCTTGGCTTATGGTGATTTGTCGAGCCGGTTTGCTTCGACTCTAGTTCTTCTAGCTCTCTTTGTATGAGATGGGGTAGGTGTAGCCTTAATTTTTGGACTTAAAATGTTAAATGCAAAAGGGGGGCTTGATTGGCTGGTGGCTGGGTTTAAGTTGACAACAATATCGGCAATCGCGGTCAATATGTTGAGCTGTTTCTTGTGCTTTGATAATAATTAATAATCTGAGAGTTTGTTGTTTTTCACTTGGTTATAATCCTGTGTAAATTTCTTTTTTAGGGACGAAAAAGTCTTAAGTGTGGGGATGTTTGATGTGTTCTAAACCCTAACCTTGGCAGAATTTCCGATCGGAATAGGACAACAAGAACAAAAAGAAAAGAGTTTGTTGGTTTGTGGATTTTTTGGATCGGCTTGTTTGGTGTTTGTTATAAGGGAACACATAAAATTGTGTGGTGGGCATTAAATCCCACGTGAGCTGATCACAAGAAGAACAACAACAATATTAATATACAAACTCAAACAAAACAGCCCCTATACCTTCCAATCGGCAGTTTTGGACAACAAGCAAAGGAAGAAAAATAATTTTTTGTGAGCTTGTTGGTGGCTAGGAGACGAAGGAGATCGTCAAGGACAACTTGGTACAGCAGCTACGTGTTATCAATACTCATAATCTCAGCCATATTATTGAGTAATACCTCCATAAACTTTGTGTTTTTATTCAAGAACCATAACTTGTTTATTTGATCTTTTACTTTGAATTGTTTTTCAAGTAACTTGAAGATTGACTTGTGCTTGATTGAGATTGATTCTTGAATGATTTTAATTATGTTTATGTTGAGTTATATGATGTTTACTTTGATGTATAGCTGTTGTCCAAAAGTTATGTGTAGCTAAACTTGTTAGTTCTACCTAGGTTAGATGAATATTGTTAGGTTTTAGTGAGTTTTATGGATTGTTTGATCATCATGGCTTGATTTGTTAATGAAAGTTTGGTTTAACATTGAATTAGGTTGTGTTTTGTGGCTGTGAATTTATTAATTATACTCATATACCTCTTGCTTTGATTGATTGAATAAGTTTTGATTGATTGTTGCTTGTTAGAACTCTTTACTTGGTGTTTAGGGTTTGTTTGCGGGGTGATAAACCGTATGGTTTAAGTGAGTGTTTTAATTGAATATAATCAGCGGGTGAACACCTTCTTAGAGACCGAGAGGTGATAGGAAGTAAGGTCGTCTTATAGCTTTTACTTGTTAGGATTAAGATCGCGCAAGAGCGGGTTTGGTTCTTGTCGGGTTTGGGTTTTGAGCGATTAGTTGATCTATTTTAAGTTAAACTAAATTGTTCCTCTATCCTTGGTTGCGTAGTATTCGTCTCCATTAGGGTAGTGTGTCGGTGAGACCGAGAGGAGAGTCGACATTAGAGCACTTTAACAGTTTGTTTCCCGGTTTTGTTCTTAAAATCAACTAAGTGTAAGTTAGAGTTTGTTGGTGAGACTGAGAGGTGATCTAGCTTCCTTGAGTGAACCTTAGTTGTGTCATCCTTAGGAACCGGTGTCATGAGAATCCTCAATCCATTATCTTATTATACCTTAATATGATTCTTACCTAGGTAGACGTTTTCTTCGATTGCAGTCAAGTTTCCAAGTTTTGTTAAGAGTTTAGTTAAGTTAAGTTAAGTCTAGTTAATTAATTTAGTTAAAGTAAGTTAGGTTAAGTAGTTAATTATATTAAAAATCATTTAAATATTCTTAGGTGAGTCTTGGTTAGGGTTAAGTATCATTAACGTTTTCAAGTGTCCTTGTGTTCGATACTCGGACTTCCTTAGTGCTATACTATTAGTGATCGGTACACTTGCTGGTTTTGTGTGGTTTCTTTAGGGGTCTTGTTTAATAAATTTAAAGCTTAGTTGTGAGAGCATCATTATACACACATCACGTATAAACCGTCATAGTGCGTTCATCAATATACTCCATAACGAACTCTATATCACAGTTAAACCTAACTGTACAACCCTCATCCCATCACTGTATAAACCCCTATAGTTAATTACTTTATTTTTTATTGCTGATATCTTTACTCGACGCGTTTATGGCCAGCCATGATTAACCCTTCTTAAACATCGATTAAGGACATCGTGTTGACCTATCTCGAAGAGCATGACATTTGTCTGTTATCTTCTTACCACACTTCACTCATTCTCTTATTGTTAAGGTGAGTATTTCACTCCCTTTTTATTTCTTTTTAATCCTTTTGGGGACATATGCGTATATTATTTATTTACCTATTATATAGTATTCAAAATTGCAACTATTTAATTATTGTGTGTATATCAGTTTAATGCCTCACTTGCTATATGTTTATTTGCTTTATTTTACCGCATTCGGAGAGGTCCATCATAGTAATAGTATGATCATACGACCTTCGTAGTGGCCGACGTCCAATCGCATGACAATGGTTTCACCGACAACCCACATATGGTAACCAACACCTGATTCACATGGCAACGGTTTAGCTCGTTCTGTATTATTTGTTTGAATTGTTTGTATGCTATGGCTTAACTGTTTATCTCACAGGAACATTTTGCTTTTTCATTTCTATATTATATTGTATTCAAATTAACTGGTGTTTTACTCACTCAACCATATCTTGACAAAATTATTTCTATTTTATACATATATGCGGGTTATCGTTTGAACTAGTTGAAAGATTGGTGAAGAATTTAGGATTGCTTATTAGAAGAAACGTATTCAAAACAATAAATCAAGACTTAGTTGAATTAGAAATGTTGAATTATCTTGTTGTTTTATTTTTAAGTTATGTACTTTGTATTTGATATATTTGATTATTTAATTAAATATAATAGATATTGTCACATTTAATATTGCATGATAGTACCTTGAGAGCTGTGAAAAATCAGCTCACGCCCCGGCATTTCCGCATTAGGTTGGGGTGTGACAGATTGGTATCAAAGCCGAAGATTTAAGATAGGTTGTTAGTAGTGCCTTTGAAATTTGCTTAGGAGCTGTACTTATCATTCAATTTGGTTATTCTTGTTCATTTTAACCCATCTCAATATCAACTATAAGGAATAATTTCCTTTTCAACTTTCAATGATTTATGTCGTATTATCATAAGATGTCTTATAAATTTTAGTGTTTATTTAAAACAACTTGGTCCTCGCATGGAAATCATAGTATGTACAATCGTTTGTCATAATCTAGAACTGAAAGTAGTTTTAGGGTAACAGTACAAATGTTGAAATGATAAGGACGGATACGCCGCTGGTACATTCTATATATAAGTGCATTTATCAGATTTTCATTTGTAGTGTTGTTTCAACCACACAAGGTTCCGTGTTATAAAGAATTTTAAATTATATCAAAAAGTTTCTTTTCCTCAAAATTTAATGGTCTTGTTTTGGTATTCTTTAATTTTGGTACGAAATTCTCAAAAGTAGGGAGAGTGTAACAACTCGGATTTTCATATAATATATTAAATACCAATATCCGGCCCGTTTTTGTTTTCGAGTAATTTTAATCAATAAAATATCGCATTTGTCGTATTATTATCAATTTATTATTATTTATAAATATATCTATATTTATATTACATTAAAATAGAGATACGCAAGCTTTCACCTTATATTTTTCTCTCTTATGACGCCTTAATATTTATTATCCCCATGCTGCCGACCAAGCTATACTCATTGATGCTCGGGCGAGTCTTCAAGACGCTTCCCTACCACCAATATCAATGCATATCCCCAGTCTGTTTCAATTGGTATAGTTTCAACTTCCAATCGGAAATATCCAGCCGCTTTTGCTGTGTATTTCTAACCCATCACTTTCTTCTTCATCCGATTCCTCTTTTTAATTTCAGTCGGGGTTGAAGTTCACACCCCGTATTTGAACCAGGTATCGGTTTCTCAAAGATTCAATTATGTTGTAAAACAGGTTTCATGTTGTAGATTCATTCAATTCTTGGTTACTATATTTTAGTTGTATGTAATTGGAGGCTTCCATCGACTTTCAAAATTTTCATATTGCTAACTTTGAATCCATTTGTGTTTCAATAATCTTTTGATGGTACTGTAATTACATGAAAACAGTTGTCATTTTCTTTGCTAGTTCAAGCGTCATGGAAATCTTGTTGCTCATATAAAACATGTTGTTGGAGTTATTGCTACTCTTGGGAAAGTTAATGATGACAATTTTAACTGGTTTGATTTTTCTAATATGTTGGTTTACCTTTTTCTTATGTTGTATATGCATACAGTATATTCTTGGAGTTATTGCTCACATGTTTAGCATAATTTCGTTGGAGACTGCCAACTGCTACTAGATGACATCAAAATTTTCTTGTTCTAAGGTTAAACTTTTCAAAGTTGTTTTGCTTTCTATGATTCTATCAACAGAGATTTGGATAATGGGCTAACTGGGATACCCCTTATTTAATTAACGATACAGAATATGAAGTTTCTCAGGTAATTAAGCTAACTTAGTATATTTCACTTCCAGGTTATTTCTGTTTGCTTTGTTATTAATATTTTATTGTTATTTGTCCATTTGGCCTTTTAGATTGAAGTGTTTGGGCAAATGGTTTTTATAAGGTTCATATATTATATCGAGGGAGATAGCCAGTTCATTGGAGTCCTTAATAACAAATAAGGTATGTTCGCTCTTGTAATGTAGTTTTTTAAACGCTATGTTTCAAAGAACATGCATGCATTTTCCAAATTATTAAATAATGGATTGCTGGATGAATGCCTTCTCAAAATGTCTGTTGCAATTTGGGCAACCTCTCCTTGGACTATTCTTGCAAGTGCCGGTATGTGTTTGTGATATGTGCAGGTAGCTGACTTTGTTAAGTTTTGGGCAATTGGTAAGCATACTCTCAGAGTTAGCAATAAAAATAAGGAGGTAATGAAAATATGATTAAACACTTGCAAATTGGTAAGCTCCTCCTTAAAATATGATTACACATGCTCTTTTAGTTTTCCCTTTGATCTTCACGTCAGATATGTAGTTGTTAAAGTGCACAGCTCGTGGGCCGATTTTCGTGATTATTTAAAAAACAAGTAGTTTAAATTTTAAATCTTTTAGCTTTCGATTTAAATTATTAATACTTTGTTATTTATTTAGTTAAGGTATATGTGATGTACAGAGTGGTGAAAAAAGGCTGTTAGCATTTACCAAAAGAGGGGCCAGCATACGTTCTGTAAGTCACCACTACTCATTGTCTATTTTTACTACGGGTGTCGGTTTTTGGCTCAAAACAAACCAAAAACTGAAAATTCGGGTGTTTTTTTTTTTTTTTTTGTAAATTGTGTGACTTTCTCATAATAGATGATAACAATTTCCCAATAAATACTGTATCACATAAACCAAATTTTCATTCTGAATGAAATTGGTAAGCTCCTCCTTAGAAATTGATTTCAATACTTTACTATAATATTATTGATAAATGATTTTGCTAGATATTGTCTTATCCTTATGTATGATTCAGATGTACCCTTTGTTGGAGAGAATAAGTCCGGGGACAATAAATTTTGAATTATTTGCTTGAATGCACAACACGTATGTAGGGTAACATTGCAAATGTTGATTGCTTAATATTTATAAAATTGGTTTTTGTTTATACAACCGGTTTGTTGTTTGATTGTTGATGGATGTGATTAGATGGATGTCACTTGGTAATCAATTTAACGGGATTCGGTTAACGGATGATGGCTTGAGGACGAGGTTTAAAAAGACTTACCCTGAGGTTGAGGTACAGCCTTTGTCTCCACTCAGGACATCTATTATGGAAGTGGATGGTGGTTAGTCAAGAAGCACGTTTGCGTGAGGCGAATCACAGTCCATGTCGACTCAGTTTTCTGGTATATGACCTCAGGATGCCATAAAGAAATTTGAAAAAGTAATAACTGATAAGAATGAAATTGGAGGTTTACGAGCAACTGCTCTTGGATTGGCTGCACAAATCGTGAAGCTTAGGTTAGCAAAGGTTAGGCTTCTTGGATAAAATAATTTGGCCAAGGTTTAAATATTTCTTTTTGACATTTTAAGTTGCTATTTTACATATATAATAGCTTATTATTTATAATTAATTAATATTAGTTAAGCATGGCTACAAAGGTGGTCACTGTTGACAAAGTAGAACTGCAAAGCGCTTTTTAAAAACCTAAGGAGTTTCTTAAAATGATGCAGTTCGAGGTTATTATTTTGGAAATCAATTATATTGTTAATATTATAGTATTGTCTAAAAATATGGTCTTACATATTCTAGATATAAACTCTGAAAGTTAGGATTTTAAGTTTCTTTAAAATGTAGAAGTTTTAAGCATCTGCTGGTTGGTTATAGTAATGATTCTTAAACAAGTTTCATATTTGAACATTTGAAACTGGGAAATTGGAGTTCTTCAAGACGAAGCGGTTTAAGCTTCCTATTTGAATTGAATATAAGATTTGACACTGGGATATAATATTTATCACATGTACGAGCGCTGTATAGCGCACACCTTGTATTCATATGACATTAAATTTAAGGTTATTCATATTTTGTGCTTATGAATCATTACTTGTTCATGTCCACAATGGAAGCTGATTTTTTTTTCTTTTTTTGTTTTGACATTCAGTTTTAAGTTATGGCTGCAGTTATTTGCCTGTTAGTTTAATAATGCAATCAAATTTGTGAAATAGGATTGGGTGATAGAAGGTTCTGAAAACTATGTGGATGAAAACTCAAGAAGACCACCATGGCATTGTCCCCATTGTAGTCCATCTGCATGATTCAGTGACATCCGGATTGACCAGAAAACAATTGAGGCAAGTAGTAACCTACATATACTAGAATTGATTTTATTTAACTGCATCATTTTCCTAATGGTACATATTATGTTGCTTCAATGACATGAATGTGAGTTAGAAATGCCTTTGTTTTTTATGCAACTTAAAGATATTGCAATTTTTTATATAAATTCTTTGATTGTTTTGGTCCATATATGTACATATTGGCCAAAAAGATACCCATATTAAGTGACAACAATGATATGAATTTTATGGACAATAATGATATGAATTTTGTGGTTTGAAGGGGCCATCTTATTAGTACTTAAATTTCTCAAGCGTGCAAGCGAGCTTTTATATTCTTTTAAAAAAACAAGTCCTTGAAATGATATTTTATTAATTCCATGTACCGTCGACCGAATTCCCGATGAGATCTTTGGATGGCTTTGAATTCCCACTCAACCTCAAATAAGTGTTCTTTGGTATGGTTTTATCCTTTATTATTGTTTCATATTTGTTTCAATCCTTGTTTTTCCATACTAGTCACATCTGTTTCTTTCTCATATTTTCATAAAGCTATGATCTTTTTCTGTTTTGCAGAATGCTGGAGAAAGTTTTTAAAGAACCATGAACATGAGGATGATAACGAGATTGGACACCCCTCCCCCACCCCTTAGCCTGAAATGAAAGAATTATAAGAGAAATTTAATGTTGCAGGGTGGATACAATGGAGATTGCTCAGTTTTGACACTTTTGATTTGGATACTTCGCGTTTGTACTGCTTCTAGAAATATGATTTTTTTGGCCCTTAAATTATGTTTACGCTGACCGTGTATGTACATTTTGACGTAAACGTACATGTTATTAGAACTACTTTATGGTTTCACTGTTGTTTTATACAAGATGACGCCGTTTATGGTTTATCGTTCTTTTTTTAGAACATATATGTTGTCAACACTATTGCTAGGCCCTTATTTTATCTATGTTTTTATATGAATTTATTCAAAATCAAGTTTACCCGACTCTTTGGGTCAAAATCATTCATAAATGGTATGAGATTTATCAATGAAAATTAAAAGTCACAAAAGGTAAGTTGGTAAAGAATATTAGAACCAGTTCTAATATTCCAAAGGTTGCCGGTATGATGATCATATTCATATAAAATGATTTAAGTTTTTATATTATTCCTACCAAAAGTTGACAATTAGTAAGTTGTTGTAGCAATCACCGCTTCTTATGAATTTAAATAGAATCCCCGTTGCATCACCGCAAACCGAACTTATACCGACCGAATTCTCATTACATCTCCGCCGCAACGCGCGGGCACACCTACTAATATATATATATATTCATTTATCCATAATAACTTTCAAATATATACATTTTACCCCTAAACCTTAGTTTTAACCCTTATTGTTTCCATCTTAGAACTTCAAGGACTAAGTTGCAAAATCTGAATTAAATAATATATATTACTCATGATCCATAACCCAAACCCATAACCAGAACCCATATTTGACCCAAACCCGAAACCTATTTCTTGTGCCTAAATTAACGTAGTACAATCCAAATTTGATTCACCAAATCGTTGCTAATGCCTAAACGTATTACACCGACGTTTTAATTAAAGAAAAACGATCATAAATGATTTCAGTTACAAAAATAAACAAACCGTCATTATCAAAATTGGTATTATACTATTAAATATCACAATAACACAATTAATCTTTTCTGCACTTTCCTCTGATGATCGCGAAGCTAAACCTACAATTAATTGAATTATATCAACCGCCATCATTAATTATTAGTTTAAGTTTATGATGTCAGGTCTATACGCCGTTCATCATCAATTCAACCTCGTTTAATGTCACACCCCGACCAAAGGCGGCGGAACATGCCGGGGTGCAACGGATTGCTCAAGAACACTATGACACTATTAAAGTGACAATAATTACTCAACTCGTTTATTTCATTCAATAATCACAAATACAACTTGTTCAATGTATAATCTAAGTGATGAGTCTTCAATCTTCATTAGCAACCTATAAGTAAACCTGTAACATGCGTAAAATTATATTTGATCAACACGAATGTTGGTGAGCAATACACTAGTTTTTGGTATATGTATATAATGAAGCAAAAATCATAATTCGCATGTGTAAATAGAATAATGCAACAACCATTGTAAATGCAAAGCAAAAATAATGGTGGCTCCTTTCTATTTGATAACAACCAAAATACTCGGAGAATGAGGATCATTTCTAATTGGTAACAACCAACACACTCGGATAATGATGCCCCATGCTACTTGCACAAGGTTAAGTAGTTAGGGGTGTGTATGATCATACTTATTGAGTCCCAACAACAACATAAAAGTAACACTCGTGCACATAATCAATTTGAGGCATAAACAACGATCGAACATATATTCGTACAAACAAATAATGTTGAATTGTGGATTTGATAATGAGATCATAAAACAAGTAAGTTTGAATATGGTATGCATGCCACCCCTAAAAGTATAAAAGTGTAAAAGGGGGAGTGTGATTACTCACATAGAATAGGTAACTTGCAGGATTTGATTGCGGTAAAACGGAAAGGTAAGTTCAATGCAATAGTGCACGACCCCTTGTTAGATATACCAAAACGAGTGTTCGGTTAGTCGGTTAAGGTCTTAATAAATAGTCAAGTCCGAACCCGACATTTCAAAGTGATAAATATCATGAGATAAATTATTTAAAATAAATACTTAACTAATGTTAGAAGTTCTATTAAAGGAGAAACTCCAAACATTATTGTTAAGCGAGTGTTCAGTTTTATCGGTCCAAGCTTGTTATAATATCAAGTTGGATCCGGCATACCAAGTACTTTAAGAAAACATTTATAATTAGTTTGTAAAAGATCTCAAAAAGAAAATGTGAGATTCGATGGCCCAAAACACAACTAGTGTGTTTCAAGCGAGTGTACCCGGTTCAGTTCGGTTTGTTTAGTTTAGTAGGTCCAAGACTTGATATGCAACCAAGTTTGGGTCCAATAAATCCATATTAAAGTAAAATATACAAAAGTGTAAATAAAAGAACTTAAAACACTTAAATCTTTCATACAACTTGTTTTAAAACAATTAAACAACGAATTAAACGAGAGTTCGGTTTCGGTTCGGTCCTTGACTCGGAATGAAAACGAGGATGGTTTCCACATACCCAATACCATGGAACTCATCAAGTAACTTTAGAAATTATAATACACAAATCTTACATGTAACACATTATTAAATCATTTTAAATATATAAAGCATTTAAACGAGAGTTCGGTCTTGGTTCGGTCCTTGACTCGGAATAAGACCGATATGGTTACCACATACCCAATACCATGAAACTCATTAGAATAAACTTAGAAATGATAATATACAAGTCTTACATACAACATGTTAAAAATAAAATATTTAAACAAAAGATCAGTTTTGGTTCGGTTCATGACTCGGGATGAAACCGAAGATGGTAACCACATACCCAAATACCATTGAACTATTAAAATGATTTGGAAACTAAAATAACTAAGAACTAAACAATATTAACAAGCTTAAACAAAATTAAAGCATATATCAAAGTGTTTAACAAGGATTGCAATAATCCTCCATGTAGCCTCCCCTAGCAATACACCTAAACCGACATGGCCGGAAATGGGAAAGCCTAGGAAACAAGGGGAGTATGTTTTAAACAAGTTATAATACAAGATTTAAGTAACAATAATTAGCTATAAACAAAGTTAGCATTAGTTTCACCTTGAGAAGTCAAACTAAAAAGAGGTTGAAGATAAACATTTGGATCTTAGGTTGAGAGAGAGTTTGGAGAAGAAGGAGCAACCAAAAATGGTGAGATAGTCTTGTTTATATGGGGATAGAGTAAGGGTTTGTGGATAGTGTTTCTTTCAAGAGTTTACATGCAAACGGGTAGGTTAATTTGGTTAAACACGGCATAAAACAACAAAAACGAGCTGGGAAAACACTGCAAATAGGCCTAGGCGCTGCGCGACCACCCTTGACCTTGGTGGCCGTGCGGCACGGCGCCCTAAGGGTGAGGGTTGGTCTCCAGATTTCGTTATATGTCAAGTTTAGTCCCTAAAGTTCGTTTTGAGTCGTTTTTAGCTATAAAAGGGTGTTTTAAGGTACCAAAAAGGACGTTTCGCGATCCAACAAGAGTGAAACAAATTTGTAAAATAAAGACCATAATTTTTATTAATATCAAAGAATCCGAAACATAGAATGGGTCGGGTTTACCGTACAAAAACAATTACGAATTAAACCGAAAATGACGAATGCCACATTTAAGGTAATTAAACTATGCATTGTGTTCGTTTTAATTCATATAATGCAACCCTGTCATTAATTAAACAAACATAACATGGATTGATCAATTACAGATTCTAGGGTTCATAAGCCTCATTGGGTTTTAACAGTTTAATATATAAATTATCGTTTTCATACTTTAAACAACTGACACCCCAGCTGAGCTGGTTTGGGTGTGTGTGTTCCATCGCTGAGCTGGCTGAGGGTGCGAGTTCTAACCTTAGCCAAACCAGTTTTTTTATTTATTTTTTTAAAGTTTTTAATGATTTAAAATGATTATAAATTGATTTATAATTAATATTAGATATAATACAAATATTATTTTATTAACCGACACTTGTTAATTCACGTTTCTAGTCATTGAATGTCTTTACAAATTTGGATTAAACGATTATGGCCAATTGAAAGGCTCTTGGAGAGCATTTGGATTAAACGAGACGATTTCATGTGAAAGTAGATGAAGCGAGATGGCTTCTATGGGTTCCTTCGGAAGTTAGAACGAGCTGACAATGCAGCTGACAATGCAGCTGACATATATAGATAGTTGGCTTATATTTAGGTTAAAAACATACTCATTTTCATTCTTTTACCTTTTGTTTTTGAAAACTACTACTTTCATCCTCTAATTTATAGTATTTTCTATCAAAATTGAACCAAACTTATTAAATCATAAATAAAACTACATGTATAAAATATAACTTTAAAATATAAAATTCCAATCCGATTAATCCCGACTAATTCTGATTAATCCCCATTAATCGCTTGTACATGCTTCACTGCCTGACTAACGACTAGCCGTTTTTACAACACTGGACACAGATAAATACACAAACGACTCTCTATCTCTCTCTCTCTTCCATCCACAAACTCGAAGTCTATGGCTAGTTGATATAGCTTTTCATTTTTTTAGCTATTGCATTTTTTTTATCTCCAGGTGATAATGAATGTCGAAATTGAAGGCTATTCATCCATAAATCACTTGAAAAAAAGTATAAACAATACCAATCATTTTTTATCTCAGACATAGCGTCGGTTGTAGATCTCTTTTTTCTAGTGACTGATGATCCATCGCCTTCAACCATACAACTCGTTAATGCAGGTTGTAGTGGCCGACATAAGGTAGTCGCGTTGAACCAGAAAGCTCATTTAATTTTTTTTTATTATGGGTTCACGTTTGAAAGGTCAAAATTTTCCTTTCACGTATATGACACATGACACCACTTTTTCGTTTAAAAGTAACTATAATTAACATTAGGTTTTAAAGGTATAATTCTCTCACGAATATTTGGACTAAATTTCAAATTTTTAAATACAAGAATCAATATTAAAAAATGATCAGATAGCCCAAACCACAAGGACCATTTATAATTTTTCTCTAAAAATAAAAAACTGATAAAACAATAAATTAAATACGAAATTTAAAAATTAAATACAATTAATAACAAATATAACACGAAAGTATTTTGATATTTTTACATCTAAATAAACACCCCCCCACCCCACCACCACCACACACACGCCTTCTTTATCTCTCTTATTTTTTTATAATATATGTAAAATTTTCTATTTTTACCTATTAATACATCCTATAATCATACTACTAAATCTATATACGTATCCATTAAGGGACTAAAATACTCTCAACCACATGGGAAGAGATGATTTTATACTATTTATTTATTTTATTTTCTTAGAACGACAAACACACTCCCTCTCAATTTTCTTCTAAATCTATATCAATGTCCACTATGGGACCTAGATCATCAACCTCGTCAAAATATACATCGTTTTACACACGAAGTTACCACTAGAGTGAAAGGGGCAACTTTCTTTTACAGACGTTGGTACCCAGGCAGGCCACATGCCCTTGGTATCTGTTTAAGTGAGGGTGTAGAACTTACGTTGACTTGGGAACGGTTTTTTCATACCCGATGTAACTAAATGTGTTTCTTTTCATAAACAGTTAAGTTATTCTACAAAAAATACTCTATCATTAAGTATTAAACATATATTCCAATATGTAATTCTATTTGTAAATTTATTTAAGTTATTGTATTATTTATAAGTGTTTACTATATTACTACATATTTAATTTTGTAATGTCTTTGTATTTATAAAATTAGAATACTATATTTTAACCTATTTTCGTGCACAATATAAGAAAATAACTTTTTAATTATATATATATATATATAGGCAACTTCTCCTACACTCATCATTTTTATTATTCAGTTTTGTTACTCATTTTAATGTTCTTGGTACATTCCTTCACTGCACAAATGGTGACCAATCTTTTGTATATGTTTTTTCTACGCGTGTTGTATTATCATGGTTGATAAAATTGGAACCTTCCATTGCTAAAATAATTGTCAAAGACATTCATTTTGTAGTCAAAGTTAACTATTTTGTTAAACTTGGTATTTATGGCTATACTGAATACATACATTGTGTTCTTTTTTGTTTATTGTTGTTTCAAAATCATATTTGGGTTTTGATTTACCCGTGAGGAATTCTAAAAAGGTATAGGGATAGAGAACCGACGGATTGCGGCGAGCTGGCGAACATGCTCAACACAAAGTACGACTTCGACAAAGTAACCGCCGTCCGCTGTCACTCTCGCCTTTAATGTCGGCGATGTCATTGCAAATCATCTAACCGCCGCAATTCACGGAATCAAATACTAGCTATCTTTAGAAAAACCACATTCCAACAAAACAAATCATAATAGTTCTTTTAGAACTATTGTCGTACACAACAACAAAAGAAATAACTATTTAATTATTATCCTTAGAAAAAACACATACCAACATACCATATGAATTAAAAGATAAACTTAGCTAATTTTCTCACTTAATTAAAAGATAATACTAGCATGGAAAGATAAAATTCCATTTTATGTTTTTTTACTTATTTCTAAGTTAAATAGATCACAACCGTAAAAAGTCTCTTGGCCCTTCAATGATAGATAGGTCTGGCTCATACTCATCCTCGGATGAAGAAGATCCATTTCCCTCATCAGAATCATGTTGCAAGCTTTTTTTCATCTGTTCCAGTTTGTCTTTTAGTTGCACAAGACGACATGTCATCGCGTTTCTTTTATACTCCTCGTAAGTTTCCCCACCAAGGAACACTTTCACAACTTCTTCAAGGTTTTGTCCAAGTTTCTTATCGGATGTCGATTTCTCATTGAATTCGTTGTATTCATGGTTGACTTCTGCAATTTCCGCTTTGCGCAAAGAGTTGATAAACGCTTGATTGGCAACAAATTCATTGTTGCTGAGAAATTTCGTTGTAACATCGGGTATACGGGGGCTTCCAAAAGCAAGTGGCTTTCCGCTAATAGTGAACACTATTATAACAATTTGTGGACCACATAAAGTAGCCAACTCGCTGGCTTTCTTGAATAAGCCACTGCGACGTTTGGACAACGTAACCGCACGGTCTCTTATATTTTCGATTAGTTTCAACCCTATCCTCTGGCGACCCCTTGATGTTGCCATACTTTCTACTTAGATATATGAATGGTATTTATAAGCATATTTACGAGACTTTAATTTAATACTAAATGCAATTTCCTTATATTATGGCTGATATCTCTTAAATTTTTATGTATATAATTTAATTTATATTTAATAGTTGACCAAATTTATTTTTGGTATTTTCACGATTAATACATTGGTAATGATATAATTATCTTCAACGAAAAGAATGCACATGATACACTTGTAAATTAAATATATTATAAGAAGAAACGATATTGAAATTTAAAGTTAAAACACAAATTTACTAGCATGTCTAAATTTTCTTTTTACATCATCAACTCACACACCTGTATAATCTACTTATAATTTTACTCCACAATGCATAACATTATTCGAATTCTAGACCAGAGGGTGCGATATTTAACACGAAAATACTAGGAGGCTAAATGTCGTTTGGCTATTATTGATATTTAATAGTTTTATTCTAACTCATAAGCATAAATATCCTATTATTTTTAGAATAACATTTTTATAATTTCTCTTTCCAATATCTAATTTTATAAAATAATGTTTTTATTTTCTCTTTCTAATATTTAATTTTGCAAAACCGTGTTCTAATCTTTCTAATACCTGGTTTTGTAAGACCATGGTTTTATATATTCTCTTTCTAATATTGAATTTTGTAAAACTGTTTTTATATATTTTTTCCTATTTATAAAACTTAGCGCTTTAAAGGATAATAATAAATGTTCATGTTACCAATGATATAAATATTAATGATAAACGATAAATGGGTTGCCTTAAAAAAAAGAAAATGAAACGGCTTACATTAATGTGAGTGTAATAGTCATTATTTACTTTAGGTTGTATAAAAATTAATTTCACATAAAAAATGTTTAGTTAGAAAATTAAGTTTGATATAGAGTTTCAAATCTTAGGTAGTGTTTGATATACATGAATAACAGTTGGAATGAAATGAACTACTTCTCGTTATCTCTTGTCATGCCTTAAGCATGTGCGTGCTTCTACTTGCACGACCCATGTGTTTTGTTTTCTTCATTGATTTGTCTTTTTGTGATATCTGTCTTTACTTGGCACGGCTATGCTTAATCATGTGCAAGGTTGTGAATAAGTCTTCCAACGTCTCTTTTGTCCTTTTATAAAGTGGGGGAGTTCACAACCGTGTAGGTGGCATGCACACCCATGCTCGGCTTGTAGGATAACATATTTCTTTTGTTTCTTGTTGTCTTTCACTTCCTTATGCTTAGGAAGTCCAAAAACCTGTAATTATATTAAAAAGTGAATTAATTAGTATTTCTTTATGATAATGCTTATTCAAGGGTGGGGAATGATTGTGCATATGAAATATATGTATAAATGATGGTACACCAATTAGTGACCGTCTAGCATGGGTGATTGTGTATATAGAATATGTATATTTTGGTACGAATTCGGTGCTAGATCTACTCGTTCAAGGTTAGTTTTCACTCAAGGGTCTAATCTTTATGTGTGTTTATGAGTTAAAAACGTAGATCTAGCCTTGTGGGAGATACACAAATGATTTAAACGTAAAAAGTTATGATTTTGGGTTGAAAACGGACCTGTTTTAGTTTGGTGTTGTTCGACATTGTCGTATTCATATTGCGACACCTGTTGACCGTCGTTTGAGTCATGCAAAAACCTAATTAACCTAAGTAGCTAGGATAAGTAAGGTATCGTATCCACCAGGAGTATTTGGTCAATGCAAATCGTTTAACAATTCAATATTATGAAGTAACAAGTTTTAGTGCTTATCACACAAGCAAATAGTTTAGTTTATAATTAAGCAAACGAACAAGTAAGCAAGTTTCAATCAAATAGTAAAAGCAAATTGCAGCCGGGACTTCAAGTAAGCAACTTGCAGTAATCTCATGCAACCTAACAGCCTAATCATTAACGGTTAACTATAGGCTGATCAACTAGACAAACCTTAGGCATCAATAATCGCTTTACACACAGCACTCGTTATCAAACAGTCCCTGCCAGTGTGACTCGGTTAAGGGCAATTATATGCTTTATCGTATTC
Organism: Bidens hawaiensis; assembly: GCF_021521415.1. Classification (NCBI taxonomy): domain Eukaryota; kingdom Viridiplantae; phylum Streptophyta; class Magnoliopsida; order Asterales; family Asteraceae; genus Bidens; species Bidens hawaiensis. Next base: position 255,143 of record NW_027505061.1, on the reverse strand, counting down.
AACCTAATCAAACAACCCCATGATCAATTATTATAGCAACTCGTAACTAATCGTTCAAATCAACGTAAACCTAAACCGATTGAACACACATAAATACTGAACATCAATAATCATAGATTAACCATAAACAATTATACATAAACGTTCTTAGTTATATGAGAAAACTGAAATCATTACAAACTTTACATTCCCGGGTGAGATTCTAAGAGTTTAGCCGCGTCTCGGCATCATGGGATCTTCAATATGGATGAGATAGAGCATGTAGGTGGTCTCGGTATGGTCCGGTATGGTGGAATCGGCCTCCTAGAGCTTTGGAAATCGCTTGCCTCGAAGTGTGTGAAGATAGGGTCAAGTTATGAAGAAATTGATATAAAACCCTAACACCCCGTCTGCACTAGCCATCGCGATACGCGATGGGTTCTTCTATGGTCTATCGTGTATCGCGATGGACCCTGGTCAAACTTCTTTAAACTGCCCATCGCGATACGCAATGGGTCTTCAAGCATGCCCATCGCGTATCGCGATGGGTCTTGCCACCAGCAAACTTCTTTTGTCTTTTCTTGTTTTGCGTGCTGGACGTCCCGGGTCTTCATCACGTGCCTCAACAGGTCCAAATTATCTGCTTTAACGTATATGACCTGAAATACAGCAGACACGTATGAAGTATCGAAGTTCCTACAATAAACAATTAAAACTAATAAATAAACGAACCAAAACGCATACAAATTAACCAACCATCACATCCCCACACTTATCTTTTGCTTTCCCTCAAGCAAACTCTAAAGCAAACATCAACTTCCATCATAGGTATGTAAATTATCACCATTAATACTAGTAAGGTTTAAGGTCATACCCAGTTTCCCAGACTGACACTTTCTAGATTGACATCCCACAAATAAAGTTAAATGATATAATAAAAACAATAGAGCCGCGCAGACGAGTGTACTTTGTTTTCGGTTAAGGCACCCATGCACATACCCCTCATAATATAATAACTCTCCTCTCGGTTTAATATCTTGACTAGCAAAAGATGTGCTAGTATCTCTCTGCCCTCTATACCAAGTAGGAACACAAAGTAATAAGCTTGGAAGCAAGTCAAATCTCCACCCATATAAATGCTTTGACACGGTTGCAAATCAAGAGGGCTTAAAACGGGTTGTAACGGGGCCAAGTGTAAGGGTATGGAAGGGAATTTTTTAAGTAGCTCAAACGATCTGATCCGGCTTATTACAAAACAACTAAATAAACAATGACATAAAATAAACACTGATTTCTCTTTTTTTTTACAAACAACTTAATCAAACACAAACAAACTGCTAATTACATAACTGAATATAAACAGACATCTTTTTGGCTTTTTGCTATTTTTTTAAGCATAATAAACATAATGATTAATACATCTTATTGACAAATACTAAAACAATTACAAAGAAACCCATTAAGCTGGATCGTCTCGCAATATAACATCGGGGTTTGATTAAATGAAAAAGATAGGTCTAGCAATGTTTTCTAAGGGAACCAACCCCCCGCCCCTCACATTATCCACGCTCATATATATAACGTATGAGGCCCAACCCCCAGTACCCACACTCTCACTTATCCAGACGAGGCTTAACCTAATTGCCTCTATCACTTCTGCATTCATGCCAAGCTAGATCTCGAAATGCATGAGGCAACCAAGTTCTAGATATTATGGGCATACTAGTTACTCTCAATAATGGCACTCAAATGACATGTGTGTATACTATATATTTTATGTGTATTATATATATAAGGCAAATCTTACACACGTACTGGAGGAATTAGGTTACCGACATAAACATGTGTACATGTCCCCATAACTCGTTATCCCTGCCTAAACGACCCTATTTTCAACTTCTCGTTATGAAAACATTTGTGAGTAAGACTATTGAGAAGTTGAAAAATCACCCATGACCAGAAACCTATAACTTGGCATTAATGGCAATAATTAATAGTTAACAACTTTGGTTTCTGAACACTCTTCGAGGTACTAATGGGCTAAAATTTTCAAATTTCCCCCATCCCCACACTTGAGGTTTTCATTGTCGTCAATGTTAGAATATTTAAACAATTAATGAACATTTGAGCCCATCCCCACACTTGAGGTTTTCATTGTCGTCAATGTTAGAATATTTAAACAATTAATGAACATTTGAGGGACGGGGTTGAAATTGATTTTTTTTAATAATTTAAAACTCGGGGCTCTAATGTGACGGTTCTACTAGCAATTATACAATTACACTTTTAACATTTAAACTAATAAAAACAAAATAGATTATGAAACTGAAATCACCTGATATCATCACCAATAGAATGGAACAATCGGCTCACGAACTCTCGTAGACGCTCGTGCACACTCGTCTCACCCAAATACCAAATGTGAAAGCCTAAGATCTCATATCTAAAGCTTAATAAACTATTAACGGATCTAGTTCATTATTACTCTTATAGATTATCAATTATATATATATTAGTATTAGTTGTATTAGGTGTGTATATATTAAGTAATAGATTAAGATGTGAAGCTATGATTGAGAGGATAAACGGACAGAGGTTCAATAGGTTAACTCAAAACTTAAATTAATCAGCGGAGGAACCCACTATATATAGAAGACAGGTCTAGTTCGTTACACATTCCGTAACGAACTAGACTCCTGCTTCGTTACATTACATTAAATAATAAACAATAACGAACTGCCTCCTGATTCGTTAAACATCCTTAAGGAATCAGGAGGAAACTTAACTTAAGGTCTATTTCGTTAAACATCCTTAACGAACTAGACTGTTCCTTTAACGAACTAACTTAACTTAATATAAATAACATTTACATTAATAAACGATAAATACAAAACGATAATTACAAAGACTCGAGATGCAAAACCGTGTACTAACAGACACCCCCTCATCTTGAGCTCTTTGTCTTTAAATTACTTGAAGCGCTTGGCCTACAGCTGTGAATACCATGTTCATGACACACACGGAGAACGAATTGAAATTGCATTGCTCGGTCATAGTATTCACAACGCTCAATTAATATCTTATTCTTGAATAACACGTCATTGTCGGTCTCTGTCAAGTTCACAAGCCACATCGGATCAATGATCTTTATCAACTCGGTCTTTAAGCCTTTACCCAACACAATAACGGCCTCGCCAGCTCGGTTGTCATAGTACCAGCGGTTGAAAGATAAATAGATGTGTTGATTCAGCGTCTTCACCGGTACACGCTTCATTGTTTTTGGCGGCTTTACCTTAAGTACCAACTTCCTTCAACCTGTCCTTGGATCAATCTCATCGATACGCTTACGGGTTGGAATCTGAGGTTTAAAGAACTTAAACCCGTGATTGACCTCAAAAAGAGATGCTGATGAAACCATTCTGCATGTCGATTTCTCCCACGGTTTATAAAAGGACGATACGCCAGAGTCCGTACGTCCCATCTTGGTAACGAAAGAACGTCAGTAATCTTCTCATAATACTGAACGCCTTTCTCCCATTTGATAATACAAACATTCAAATCAGAATCAAAGAGCCACGAAATAATAGCACCTGGAACTTTAGATACAGCTTTGAAGGATGTCATCTGATTTGCTTCAGCGCGAGCGACAGCTTTAACTTTCTGCTCTTTATCCACATACCAGTATGCCTCAATAATCTTACGAGATTTCTTGTCCCGATAACCAAATCATCTCTGAATATCAGCAACAGTCGGATCTCGTATCGAATCATATCTTGTATCAACTACGCTTTTGCCCTTTGAAACCTTCTCCAGATGATCTTTTGCTGCTTTGACGGTTTCTTCAGTAAATATAGGAGCACCCTGATCAACATTAGTGTGTTGAAATAAATCAGGGTATTCCTTAGCAGTCATGTCCTCAATCTCTACCTCCTCATCCTCATAAATAAAGGACGTGTTCATCTCAATAGTAGGATCATTTAAGATCTCTTCATCGTTCTCAACCTCCACATCATCCTCAGCCTCTAACACGGTTAACTCATCATCGTTTAGACCAAGCAGTATGGAAATCTGTTCTCGTGTTAGGAACCTTCCAACAAACTGTCTCGCTTCAATCTCATTAGTATTAACAATGCTTCTAACCACCCCCGTACCATCAACAAAGATGACAGTATCAACCTTGATCATCTCAATGGGTTTAGCAGCCGCATAATCATGATAAACAATTATCTGCTTTTCCGAATCACAGACAGCACTAGTACCAGCACCAGAGGATGAGCCGTGAGTTTGTTTCGGCTCCTTTCCTCCAGTACCCGACGCATCTGGATCTGCATCATCGTTTTTAAGCTTTTTCAGTGTGTCTTCCTTGCATGTCAGCTGTAAGATAAGATCCTCTTGCTCTTTTATCTTCACCCCCTGAGACGTAATAATCTCATGAAGGGCCTTTGTCTCCTTTTGGCAGAAGGAAACATAACTTAGCAGCTTCTTCTGATTCTCCATTAAGCGCTCTTGATTCAGACGATCAGCAAACATTTGATTTTCATAAAGATGAAGTAAACTCAAAAGCATATTCGTCTGTTGATCCTGAGTCATAGCATGAAACGAGGGAGTGATAGGCTGAACTGGACCTTGAGGACGACTGAGCCTCATAAATGAAATATCCATTGGTGGTGGAGGCATCATCATCGGTGTTGTAGAAACCGCTGATGTTGCCGCAGAGGGCCTTGTCAAAGTAGATAAGACTGACTGTGGAATCATGCCAAGCCTAGGATCCGACGTAAGCGTGGTCGTCAAAGTTAATTTTGGGGTGCTAGTAGTAAGCGGCACGACCTTGGAGGTTGAACTCCAAATGAGATGCCAGCACCAGCTGACACACGTCGCTTAGACGACCCTTCACCAACCAACTCTTTCCATTTCCTTTTACGTTGAGCAGCTATAGCAGCAGCTAAAGCAGCCTCAACCGCAGCTTGTTGTTAAGCTGGAGCGTCACCATCACCACCATTACCACCATCATCATCATTATCATCACCCTCGTTCCCACCTGCTCCTTCCTCACGCTCAGAATCCGAGTCATCGTGGATCTAACGATCATTGTCAGGACATACATAATTCGGATTTATCAAATGACCAATCAACCGTTTGGTCCGTGGAGGATCTTTCCTTTAAATCTTCATCCTTCATACAGTGTCAGCAGACATATGCTCAAGTGGTAACACATCATATACTAAAGCTTGATCAATAACCAAATTTGGAATCAAATCTTGAATGATCATTTGAAGAAACTTCTTACGTTGAATCACCGTAAGGCATTGTTCCTTAAGGTGATAGAAAATCAACTCAGGGAAGTTGAATGGCTTGTTCAGAATCAAAGCGACAAATGCCGATTGTAACATAATCCGACATTCATCGAAGCCACCTTTACTTCCTCCTAGGCAATGGATTAATACGTGCAATAAATACTTGTAAGTGAGACATAATCCATTTTTGTTATACATAGAAGCTTCAAGGTCACCACCATAGAATACTCGACGAAATAGACCCCTGATCAACCATTTGTCAAACTCACAAGGATTATCAATAGTGTCTCCAAATCAAAGCACCCGTTGAATAACATCAGTGTCAGCAGTAATAGGCGTTCGGTTTATCATAGCCTCAATGTGGTTGTCAGCTTCAACATACCTAGTTGTATTCCAAAATTGACGTATAATGCTGAAGTAGACTTTTGGTTGTGCAGTCACAACATAGTGAATAGCCGAACGTCAATATATCTCCAAATACGTCTTCATCAGCAAAATTCGTACCGACAAAAGCACAGATGTTATGCTTTTTTTCATACGGAAGCAAAGGCAAATCTTGTTGTTGCTGTTGTTGTTCGATAACAGGAGGATCCTGATCCATATTTTCTGCCATTGCACTATATAAATAAACCCGAGAATCAGTGACATTGAATAACAATAATAATAATTATCCCATATAATTAAAATTATAAACTTTAACTAATATATAAACTCTTAATTTAAGATAATATTTAAAAAATTAAATTTTATATTAAAAATTAAAAAGTTAATATAAAATGTCATTCGTTAAATAATTCTGATTCGTTATAACGAAAGGTGATTCGTTATAGTGAACAAGCTACTTCGCTATCAAGTAAATAATGAACGAATCAGTCTAACGAATCAAGAATGAAAGTTAACGAATTATGAGCTAATTCGTTATAAATAACGAATGAAAATCTGATTCGTTATCCTGATTTGTTTGATGTGTATAACAAATTGGACTCGAATTAGTTCCAATTAGTTACACACTAACGAATGGCCCTTTAAGCTTAATCTTTGACTAATCTGGTCAAGGTCGAAATCACCAAGAACAACATAAGTCAACAATGCAATTCAGAAATCCATTCCACCATAATCATCGATGTATAACCGAACAAAAGATCACAAGGAAACACATCGCGAATGTTTGTATATTGACAGTATGTACCAAATTGTGGTACAACCTGGTTAAATTAAGGGTTTATAGAAAGCATAAAACCCGATAACAAAATCTAATAATTAAACCCGATAACCATATATTCCCGGATCCTGAACCTGATCAGTTGGTGTCTCCTTCCGAACCATGTTAAGTTCAAAATTTCGTAATTTATTGACTGCTGTTTCAAAATCAATATTGGCAAACTCTTTATCTTCTCTCATCAAAACTGTGTACATTTCCCATTTCGGTGGAAGAGCATCAAGAAGTTTCTCTACTATCTCTTCTTCTTTGTAATCAATTGAGTAATTACTAAGTTCGGTCATCAGGTGATAATATCTTGTGATGATATCGTCAAGTGATTCATTTTTCAAATATTTGAACACCGAGAATTGGGTTTTTAGTAGCTTTGTCTTGGAATCACGTATCCCCACATTACCTTCATATTGATTTTCTAGTGCTTCCCATAGCTCTCTAGCGGTTTTGTATTTCTTGAAGGTATGAAGAATCTCTTGTGGAAGAGCCATGGTTATTGCTGCATGAGCTTTACTCTCTGCCTCATACATTTTCTTTTCCTCCTCTTCCATTTTACTGTACTTCTTAATTTGATCATTACCTTCAAACTAGGATGTTGGTGGAATGTATCCGTCTTGTATGCACACCCACATCTTAGCATCTTGATATTTAACATACTGTTCAAACCGATCTTTCCAAGCAACGAAATATGTACCCTTGAGCATTTTTGGAGCTTTAGTTGCTGAGCCAGCTTCAACCTCCATTTTTACCAGTTCTGTAATATTTATCGAAGTCATAATTGAAAGAAACACAACTCAAAACACAAGGAAAGTATAATTTTTTTTTATTTTGAACAGTGATCAGTAGGCGAAGTTAATATAACTTCGCTTGAATTCAACTTCGCTTCACAACTTCGCTATACTCTTAACTTCGCTTGATCTACAACTTCGCTTAACTTCAACTTCGCTTGATGGATAACTTCGCTTGACCTTATAAGTTCGCTTAAACCCTACGAATAGTGACGGCAACTTCGCCTGATGAACACAAGGTCTTTGCAGGTTTTAATTTGACGTATTGTGAGGTATGCGAAGGTGTCATGGGTTATATTTGATGGTGGGAGATGGGTAAAACACAAAAACTAGGTATTTCAACGTAAACACGTTCCGCGAATAGTCGAACGGAACGATCTTAACACTCAGATAATCCCGAACCACACAATCACGAGCAAATGCTCTGATACCAATTGTAGGTTCCCAGCCGGATCTACACAGGAGTATCTCGTAGCACGAGGGTGCGGAATCCCCACGTAATACGATACGAGTGTAAGATATATAATACGTTAAACCGAAACACAAACACACGTTACAATACTAATAAACACGTTGTATTGCAACACTTCAACACGTGATCTCAAAATCACAAATACACGTTCTGGAAAAAACCTTAAACAAAACAAGCCGAAGCTGAGGTTATATAATCCTCGACAACTTCGCCTAACATGTTAGGCGAAGTTGTCACAACTTCGCTTGTCCACAAGTTCGCCTACATCCCAGGCGAACTTGTGTGACACAATATCCAAAACCCAGACAAACAATCTAACACGATTACAGACACATACAAACCACTAGATACTGAACTACTGACACTATGCACCAACATTGTTCAAAAGCTCATAACTCGTCTTCTTGAGTCTCTTAATAGTTAGAACCCGATTAAGCGTATAACAAGCAATATTCACAGCCTCATTCCAGAATTGGACAGGAAGTTTAGAATCTGCGAGCATAGTTCTAGCTGCTTCAATCAAAGTTCTATTCTTCCTTTCAGCAACACCGTTTTATTGTGGTACATATGGGGCACTGTATTGTCGATGAAATCCCTTTCGAACAAAAAGAAAATCCACTACAGTATTTTTAAATTCAGTATCATTGTCACTTCGAATTCTCCTCACTTTTTGCTTGTATAATGATTCTATCTTAGTGATTAAAGTTTGAACAAGAACATGTGTTTGTTCTTTCGAGCACATAAATAAGACCCATGAGTATATTGAATAATCAACGGTAACTAAAAGACAATACCAATCTCCAGAGATACTTGCACGATTCACTGGACCGAAAAGATCCATATGAAGTCGTTCTAAAGGTGTATCAATGGAATTAAATAACTTAGAAGGATGTGACTTTTTCTTCTATTTGCCCTTTTTGCAGGCAACACAGTGATCAGATACCTTAAAGTTCTTCAAAGAAACACCTTCAACTAAGTCATTAGCCATTAAATAGTTCATCTTTCGAATATGAATGTGACCCATTCTACGATGCCATAGAATAGAGTCCTTCCCAGTTTCTTTTGAGACAAAAAATGTTTCGATTGATGTTGATACTTTAGAACTCATATTTAAGACATAAATATCATTCAATAGAGTTGATCGCATGACAACCATGTCCTCGGGAATAATGTATCCCGGTTTCAGAATCAGACATTCTTTATCGATAAATATTGTAGTGTACTTCTTGTCACAGATTTGCGACACACTTAATAAATTATGGTCCACCTTGTCACAGTAATTGACCTCCCAAATGTAATGTGACCATTTGAAACTTCACCTTCTTGTGTAATCATACCTCCAGAATTCCCAACAAAAGCCACATAACCCCCTTGAATATTTCTCACATTTGTTAAGAGGTCGAGATTTCCAGTAATATGACGAGAACAACCACTATCCATTATCCAGTTGTCACCAGACACGGTCTTGGACGTACCCTACACACAAAGTAAAAGTGATTAGTTCAAAAAGTCAGCCCAGGACTCAATCGTGGGCACCTTTTGAGTTTCATGAGAAGAAACAAATTTAGCCGAATTCAATTATTGTTCAGCAACTTGAGAATAAGTTACAGGCCTTTTAGACTTTCGTCTCAGATAGGCTGCTTGAACGACATTTGAGTTCACGTTCTTGCATATTGGCTCAGTTGGAACAAACTTCGGTTTAACTTGACTATAAGTTTCATTCACATGAATTACCTTACGTGGATTCACATTTGAGAACATGATATGAGTGTCATCATCACATAACATAGGTCGTTTCAGAATATCCTTTATCACAGGAACCGGTTTCTATTGGTCCTTGACAAATGGATGAAGATTCTGATATTTCTTCCGTACACAGTTTCTTACAACATGACATTGTTGACCACAAAGAAAACAACTTCGCATGTCCACACGATCATTTTGAGATTTAGCAAAAATAGATGCCACAGAAGGTTGATGACTCACATTCTTAGTTAAACTCTTGACCAAATCATCAGATGACACCGATTTCTTTTTCAAATAGAAATCAAGACTAGAGCAGTTTGAAAAACTTTGCAAAGTGTCAGTTCCAGTGGATTTCACAAACTAAACTTTCTTAGCATTTTTTAATACTTGTTTTGCTTTAATCAATGGTTCAGATGTGTTTGATGTTTTGGCAGAAGCATACTGATGTTCAAGATCTTGTATCTTGGTGGTTTTATTGTAAAAAGCACTTTCAATCAGTTCTGGTTTGATAATGCTAATCAGAATGTCTTTCTCAGTGAACATCGTGTCTATTCGTTTTAATCTAAACACACGACCAGTTGATGGCTTGGAAACAGTAGGATTGATAAAACACATCAAATCCTCATCAGAAATTTTGGGTTTTTCTGATTTCTTAGCCTTCACCGGTTTAGCCTTGACTTGTTCTTCCTTTCTTACTTGAGTTGTGTGTGAACCATACACGGCCTCCTCAAATTCATGAGGTTCACAAAGAATGTGATTAGAACTAGGAATGTTCTAGTTTTTGTTTATTATTCCGGGTTCAAACACATCATCAAAGATGACTTTATCAACATTCTCAACAAAAAATTTGTTGCTTTTAACATGAGGTTTTTGAGTTGATGATTGGGCTTTAACATTTTCAGATTTTACTGGTTTAGGTTTGTCAGAAACAACGGGTTCTTTCACAGACACTTCTTCTTCTTTTCTAGTAAAAGGATTTGCTCTATAATCATTTTGAAATGGTGGTGGTGTCTAAACAAAACCTATACCCTTTGTAGAATCTTTTTGTTTACCAGACTTCAATTATTTCATTAAGCAAAAAGGATGAGTTTCTAAATTTGCCCAAATTATTTTTCAACTCAAGAACTTCATTCTCAAGATCGGTTATCTTAGAACGATATTTCAAGATTTCTTGAAATTTTTTATCGTTAATTGTCATTTTAACAGACAACTCAGCTTTGAGATCATGATTACTTGTCGACAACGCTTCAATCTTTTCCCTAGATTTCATTTGAGAGTCTAAAGATTGTCGATAAGTGTCTTTAAGTGAAGCAATTTTTTTCACTAAACAGTCATTATGCTTTTTCAAAGATTCTAACTTAGGCTTGTTTTTTCTCACATTCAACACAAGACACATTAGCAGATACATTAACAGAGATAGGAACAGAAGTACTAACCTCATTAATTTTGGCCATGCAAGCAAAAGTAGTTTGAAGCTGTTCACACGAGTCATTAGAATCAGACTCAGTATCATTATTAGAAGATAGCTCACTCCCACTTGCATCTTAGAAATTTTCATTTAACTCGAACATAGCCAGATTAGCTTGATTATCATTGTATAGCAATCTTTGTGACCAATCAGTTTCATCCATGTTAGACAGCATAGCTTGTGATCCAGAAGAAGAAGGTTTAGTTCCAGAAGACTTCCTAGCATCATTTCCATTTTTCCCAGATGAACTTTGATCTTGTTTTCTAGGACCAGTATACTCCTTCTTTGGCTTATCACATTCTTTGGCAAAATGTCCAAACTCTTGACAGTTATAACACTTAACTTTCAATTTATCGAGCCCCAATTTCTTGTTTAGAGATGGAAGATCTTTGCCAGTTCTTTGCATGAACTTTTTCACCTTTCTGACGATCATTGCCATATTCCATTTCAAATCCATGAGTTCCAAATCATCAGTATTGATTTGGTCATAATCTTCATCAGTTAAATCACTTGTAGCAATTTTACTACTAACCAAATTCTCATAAGAAGTCATGAAGGCAGACTAGAAAGCAAAGTTTTGTTCAGCCTCCCTCATGTTAACATTTGGTTGTGATGAGAATTGATTTGCAAGAGTTGAATTTCCAGACCCGCCAGAAGAACCAGAAGCACCATGTGACCCAGAACTTCCAGCAGTGTAGAAACAAGCGCATGGATCACTATAGATAGTTGTAGCATTGTCACTTGCATTTTGTGTCAGAAATGTGGTGATTGTAGAAATTGTTGAACTCAAAGGCATACTTCCACCATAAAAAGCTGGATCTTGATTCTCTTTGGAAGACTTTTGACACCTAAGATCATATTCACGACTTCGATCTTTTTCATAAACTCAGTCGCATTCAAATCTTCATTACTGAAATAATTATTTTCTTTCTATACCATTAAGAAAGTTGAGTAAGAACTCGGTAAAGCACTCTTGATGGTATCAATCTTATCAATTTAAGAAGTTTCCAACTTTATCTTGTCCATTTCAGCTATCAGATGATTAAATCGTGTTGTCATTTCTTCAACAGTCTCACCTTTAAGAAAATTAAAATTTCTAAATTGAAATTTAACATTACTTTCTTGCTTTCTGCAGTGTTACCCATACTTCTCATACGAATGTGTTGAAACAACGAAGCACAAATTTTGATACTACCAACTTGATGAAATATGTTTTCAGGTAATGCCATTGTAAGCGTGGAGTATGCTTTCGTTTCAATCTCCAAAGCTTTCTTTTCTTCTTGAGAATACTGTGAGATAGCTTTAGGTGTGAATCCAATTGTCTCATCTCCGATCATTGGAACAGTATACACTTCCTCCAAACAGTAAGAACAGTCAGGATGAACAGAACCCAAATGAGCACGAAAATGAGGTTCCCATTTAGCAAAGTTACTAACTTTCATCAATCAAGGACATTTGGAATAAGATCCAATCTCCGTGTCCAATTGTAACATTTGCTGCATTAGCACGTTTTGAGAAGCTAACGCGTAAAAACCAACCATCTTGCTAAGTGACAAGGCAATTAAACTTCAAGGGTTAATCTTGAAAATATATTAACGAACTATGAATAGTAACTTTAACGAATTGTGAACAGTATCTAGAATGAATCAAGATAACGACTTGACAATAACGAATCAGGAATGTGTAACGAATCTGGAACAGTATCACATGAACTGAGTCAACGAATCAGGTCAAATTGACAAATCAGATTGACGAATTAGATTAACGAATCAGGTTAACGAAACCAAATTCAAAGTAACGAATCAAGGTAGCGAATCACTACGTTTACTTAACGAATTAAGTAACGAATCATTAAGTGAAATCTTAACGAATCACAATGTCAAATTAACAAATCAGATAACTCAAAGTAACGAATTAAGATGACAAACTTGTTACAGTTGATAACGAATCAACTTTAACGAATCAGTTTGTTAAAACCAATGTTTTGAAACCCGGACCAGACAGGCCGGTCAGACCGGTCCGACCGGGACCCGCCATGAATTCTGGTCCGGTTCACTCATACAACCCGTTTTCTAAAAACCCGGCCGGGTTTGACGGGTTACGGTCAACCGGACTCGGTGAACCGCCGGTTGACCTGGTAAATGATTTTATAAAACAAAAAAAACAAAAGAGAACCAAAATATTTAAGATACAATCAAAGTACTAAATTTGTCATCCCTGTCCTCGTTCGCTCTCAATTTGCCACTCTCTTCATTAGGCCTTCTATTATACACTAGCATGGGTGTTGTGTGTGCAGCTGCTGTTGTTATTGTGCAATATCAAAAGAAAATGAGACATCGGCTGCTGTTGTGTGGCTGCAAGTTTGCTACATATTTTGTAAAGAAGAAAGAAGGTTGTGATATTTGTTTTATTTTGTGGCAGTATTAGGGCAACTTCCATTTTATTTACTGTGGCCTATAACTGGGCCATCTAATTATTCTTTTATGGGCTATCAGTTTGGGTTAACCATTGTGTGTCTTAATACAATAACACTGGGAACAAATAACGAATACTATTAGATTATTATTTTTTATTTAATTAATTAATTATATATATATATATATATATATATATATATTATATGACGTCATCTGGGTCAAACACCTGTTCGCCCTCCTGGGTCGGTCCGACCTTTGACCCGGTAAGGCGTCCGGATCGACGTCCGGGCCGGGTCTGAAAACATTGGTTAAAACGGTTATAACAAACTCTGAAAACTATTGCCACGTGGTAAAAGTTTGTTAGATTCAAGGTAAACGAATCAGCCACGTGTCTCACGAATTGGAGAACACGAATCAGAAAGACAACGAACTCAGTAACGAATTGATTAAAATTAACAAAATACTATAACGAATCAGGATAACGAAGAAGAGTCTTCAACAAGTGATGAAGATCTTCAAATCTTCATCACCATTTTCCAGATTTCTGGAAAAAATAAGAACAGCAAACCAAATCCCAGATCCGTAATACTCGTCCAATCTTTCACCAAATCACCCAAATAACCTATCAAATTACTCGGAAACTTAACGTGAAACCAAATCAAGTCATCCCGTAAACCAATTCACCTTAACTCGTAACCAATTTAACAAAAAAAAACACTATGTTTCGGCCAAACTCAGATCCAAACCAAAACACTACAAATCCAAATCAATTTCCACCAATCCTTCCCAATACCTTAACAACCCACAATTCAACCAAACTCAATCCATATTCAACCAAAATCACACTGAATTTGATCAAAATCAAACCGAAAACGAAATAATATTAAGCTTATACTAATCAGTCCTCAAATAACAAATTAACATCCAAATCAAGAGCAATCGAATCCCCGAAAGCTCTGATACCATTTGTGAAAGCCTAAGATCTCAGATCTAAAGCTTAATAAACTATTAACGGATCTAGTTCATTATTACTCTAATAGATTATCAATTATATATATTAGTATTAGTTGTATTAGGTGTGTATATATTAAGTAATAGATTAAGATGTGAAGCTTTGATTGAGAGGATTAACGGACAAAGGTTCAATAGGTTAACTCAAAACTTAAATTAATCAGTGGAGGAACCCACTATATATAGAAGACAGGTCTAGTTCGTTACACATTCCGTAAAGAACTAGACTCCTACTTCGTTACATTACATTAAATAATAAACAATAACGAACCGCCTCCTGATTCGTTAAACATCCTTAACGAATCAGGAGGAAACTTAACTTAAGGTCTAGTTCGTTAAACATCCTTAACGAAATAGACTGTTCCTCAAACGAACTAACTTAACTTAATATAAATAACATTTACATTAATAAATGATAAATATAAAACGATAATTACAAAGACTCGATACGCAAAACCATGTACTAACACCAAAACTGACAACCAATCCTGCAAAATCTCGTGACGTGTAGAAGCAAGATTTTCACAAGTGTAAGACATAAGTCATTTAAGAGTTATGAAAATCATTTTATGTTAATTTTATTAAACAATTACCGAGCCGAATTAAGTCGTTTCATAATAAATTTTGTTAAATAAGTTAAAAACTTAAAAGACCTAACTCACTTTCTTAGGAATCACGATTGTATTTAGCATATACAACAAGCCCTTTAAACCCCCCGATAGCCCGGGAGGACGAGTGGGGTCACGTGAGGGTTTATAGTGAACAACACCTACAAAGTTCGGTTACAACATAATATACAAATAAATAAAACACGGCAGACGTCAAAAGATATAAATACATATAAGCTCAACCAGTTACCCATACAATATTCCCAATATAATATTAATATTAAACAGACCATGAGAATAAAAACAAAATAAAGCAAAAAGGGTAACCAAAAATCTACTGTGCTGGCGGGGTATCCTCTGCACCATCCTGCGGGTCCACGGGCTGCACCAATGTGATAATCAATGGAGGTGGGAGCGGTACCTATAAAGCAGCAAATAATAATCGAAAATAATCGTCATGACGGGCCAGGTGGGCCCACATCTCCTCTCAATGCTCCCTCTGCTCATGCTGCATCACCAGCTTCTGCTGATAAATCATGTCAAGTGTAACAAGCTGATGCTGCTGTGGTGGCAGCTGACGGAGCTCATACTACTGTTGTGATTGCATCATGTGAGGGATCGGGATGTGCTGTCGATGAGTAGGAATCCCCATCTGTAGTGATGTGGCAGCAGCTGATCCTGTAGGCGGTTGTACATGTGGTCCCTCTCTGACCGGGATGAGCATCGGTGGATCAAGTAGCTCACTAATCCCAGCCCTTTGAGCGTCCTCCAGCCCAAATGTCACTGTAGCTGGTCCAGGGGTGAAGAACCCGACTGGATATCTGTCGAAGACCCCCAAACTCCGTGCAATCCGTGTGATATATGGCCCCAAAGATAACTGGGTCTTCGCCCCTGTAGACTCCGACCTCTACCAAACGATGTGAGGAGCAGCATCGCAATGTTGGCCTCCATGTCAGTGATGATGGACAGGAGGCACAACAGATCAAAGTTGCTACACTTATCGCGGCCCGAATGACGGCCAGCGATAGTGTAAGTAACAATACGATGCAAGTACCGATGGACGGGGTCCCGAATAGAAGACGCCACTACAGAACTCGAGTGGACCCCGTTCGCAATCTGCTCAAAACTGAGCTAACTGAGCCTCGGTCAACCAAAACTCCCGTACTTGCTGTTATTGCATAGTATACCCTCGGAAACACTGCAAAAACGCGGGATCCTGAACCTCCTCCCGTGTGTAAACTCTCGTGGCCACAGCGAAATTCGGGACCGACATCTCATACATGTGTCGTCCGAGTGAAAACGACACGACATGCAGCTCGGCGAACTCGGTGGCCGTGAATAGAAATGTCGAGTAGAACTCGTGTGTAAGCTCGACATATGATATCGAATCACACTTGAGCACTCGTAGCCACCGAGCTGATATCATCTCCCGTAACTTGTCTTTCACCCCCAAGGTACCCAATAATACCCAATCGAAATTCCTATGCCTAAGGAGCCGCATACCTCGAATATGTGTCAGCCTGGTATACTCCTCAGACAGGATGATGAATCTGAGCACCTGATGCGGTATCCGGCGTCCATCACCCATGATAGCCTCTAGGTCGATGTCAAGAGTAATCGGTAACTCCTGACCGTCATACTATATGACACGAGGGTTGTGCTGTTGTATAGGGCGGTGCGACTCGGGATCACCCTTCGGAGCCCCAACGGGGCCACGGCGGCCCACGCCCTCAGGCCTCTGCCTCTTGCGCCCGACGGCACAAGAAGACATACTGCAAAATCAAACATTCAAGTTAGATATGTCAACACTGACTATGGCGACGACCGTATTGCATTTTGGTCGCGGACGTCCCACATATAATAAAATAATATTAGAATAATAATAAAATAATAGAATAAAAACAAAAAATTCGGGGACAGCCTACACGTATTTCTAAAAACAAGATTGTCCCGAAAAACGTTTCAATCAATTTCCGATTCAAAACAAACTAACAAACGTCCCCACACACGATTAACACACTCACAAACAGACTCGACTCGACTGTTTACTATCAGACACTATTAACAAAATGACTCGAAAACTAAACGAACTGACATACTTCCTCGAATAACGTGCAAACAAACACTTAACCTGTCGGCAAGAAGGAATTAGGTGACAAATCGGGTTTGAGAAATAAAATATAAATATATCAAGTTCAAACCGAACGTTTCATATCGAACCCTCACTATCATTAAGATAATAATAAAATAATGATTTTAACCTTTAGACTTCAAAACCCGACTCGTCACCATGCTTAGCATAATTCGAACAAACTCGTTAAATCAAACTAATAGACAAACCAAACCAAACCAACCCGTCAACCATATTTAAATAAAACCGAACCAAGTAACCCGACACCCCGGCAACGTAAGTCAGTTCAAATTCCCGACTAAATCACATAACCCAACAATAACCACCTGCAAAGTTTCAACATTCCAAACCGACAAAACACAATCCAAGTTTCGACATAATAAAATAATAATAAACGTACCTTGATGTCGGATCGAAAGAAAATGAGAATAAGAATAGTGACAGTGGCTGACGACAATGATGGTGGCCGGTGACTGTTTATGGTGGTGTCCCGCGGTGATGATGGATAGCGGTGGTGATGTATTACAGTGATGGTGGCGGAGGTGGACATGGACGGCGGTGGTGTTAGACAGTGGTGGGGATGGTATGGTGGTTGTACAGTGGTGGTGGTCATCAGAGGACAACGGTGTTGGTGGTAGGGTGGGTAGTGATGGTGAGTGGAGGATGGTGGTGACTGGACGGAGGGTGAGTGACGGAGGGGATGGTGGTCGCCGGAGGGAAGAAAGAATAATAATAATAATAATAATAATAATAATAATAATAATAATAATAATAATAATAATAATAATAATAATAATAAGAAGAAGAAGAAGAAGAAGAATGAAGGAGAAGAAGAATAATGAAGAAGAAGAAGAACAGTTAATTCATTAAAAAATTTTAGGATCTTTTATGACCCATCGCGATACGCAATGGGTCCACCACAAGCAGATCATGTATCGCCACCCAATTGGGTGCAATTAAGGTATGATGAGACATCATCGCATATCGCGATAACGTCATAAAGTCTGGGATGCCCAACCTCCAGCGCGATACGCGATGAGGGGTGTTTGTAAGCCCATCGCGTATCGTGATGGGCCTCGTTAACAGAAAGTTTTTAACGAAATCGGGTCTGGATATTTTCCGACCCAACCACTTTTCAGCATCCTGACATCACCCTGAACACGTTTCCGAACTCAAAACATACATTTCATACCTGGAGAGACGTGTAAATGACCAAACTCTTACCGAACTTCACAATGAAACTCACCGATTCCTTTTCCATCTCGTGAATATCCTTCATTTCCAAGTATGGCTTCAATCTATAGCCATTTACCACTTGCCTCACATGATCATCAAAATCCTCAATCTTGTACTGACCATGGATCCCAATTCTAACAACCGAATACGGTCCCGTCCACTTACTTTTAAACTTACCCGGGAAGAGCTTCATCATTGTGTTGTATAACCAAACCTTTTGTCCAACCTCAAATTTCTTCAACCGGATATTTGCATCATGAACCTTCTTCATCTTTGCCTTGTAAGCGGATGCACAATCATATGCCTCGTCTCTCAACTCTTCAATCTCACATGAAGCTAACTTTCTTGCCTTACCTGCATCATCATAATCCATATTAACCTGTTTAGTAGCCCAAAATGCTCTTTGTGAAATTTCCACCGGTAAATGGCAATCCTTTCACTACACAAGTCTATAAGGAGTGGTTCCAATTGGCGTTTTATATGCGGTTCGGTAAGCCCATAGAGCATCGATCAAATTGGTTGACCAATCCTTTCGGTCCGCCCGAACAGTTTTCTGTAAAATTTGTTTGATTTGCCTATTGGAAACCTCAACTTGTCCACTCGTTTGTGGATGGTAAGGAGTTGCAATCCTATTATCAACACCATATCGTTTAAGCAATTTTCCAAATTTGAAGTTTTTGAAATAAGATCTCCCATCACATATGATGGTTCGGGGGACTCCAAATCTAGAAAATATGTTACTTTGAACAAAAGTTCAAACGACCGTGTGATCATTCGTCCTAGTGGCTATCACCTAAACCCATTTAGACACCTAGTCAACAACCACTAGGATGTACAAATTACCGTGTGAATTCGGGAATGGGCCCATGAAATCGATCCCCCAAACATCAAAAATATCAACTACTAGGATCAGGTTCATGGGCATCTCATCCCTCTTAGAAATGCTCCCGAGTTGTTGACACTTTAAACAGTGTGTCGCTAAATCGTGAGCATCCTTAAATAATGATGGCCAAAAGAAGCCACTCGTAAGGACTTTTCGTGCAGTTTTCTGGCCACTAAAGTGACCCCCACACGCAAACGAATACACGTGTTCCAACACCGATCTGACATCTCCTCGGGTATGCATCGTCTGATCATTTGATTTGCACCAACTTTAAACAGGTCTGGGTCATCCCAGATGTACTGTTTGGCTTGGGACATCAAGTGTTTCTTTTTCCTCCTTGGCCAATGCTCCGGGATATCACCTGCAACTTTAAAATTAACAATATGAGCAAACCAGGGATTTTGTGAGACTGCCAGAATGTGCTCATCCGAGAAATACTCGTGAATGGGCCCATCCTTGTCTCCATCTTCCACCATAATTCGAGACACGTGATATGCAACAACATTTTCAATCCATTTCTTGTCCCGAATCTATAGATCAAATTCCTACATTAGCAAAACCCATCTTATGAGCCTCGGTTTTGCATCCTTTTTGTCCATGAGGTACCTAACTGCAGAGTGGTCAGAATAAATGATTACTTTACTTCAACAAATATAAGACCTGAATTTATCTAGAGCATATACGACTGCTAGTAACTCTTTCTCGGTTGTTTTATAATTCAGTTGAGCATCCGAGAGAGTTTTGCTCGTATAGTATATGGAAATGGGTTTCTTGTCAACCGTTGTCCCAATACAGCCCCGACCGCATAATCACTTGCATCACACATTATTTCAAAAGGTAAATTCTAATCGGGTGATTGCAAGATCGGGGCTTCAACTAACTTCAACTTCAAAATGTCAAAGGCTTTAGCACACATTCATCATTAAAGTCAAACGGGGCATCCTTAAGCAATAAATTACATAAGGGTTTGGTAATATCACTAAAACCCTTAATGAACCGTCTATAAAACCCGGCATGCCCTAAAAATGATCTAACACCTTTGACATTCGTGGGATGAGGTAAAGTGGAAATAATTTGAACCTTAGCTCGGTCTACCTCAATCCCACGACCCGACACAACATGGCCCAAGACAATCCCCTCTTGGACCATAAAATGGCTCTTCTCTCAACTAAGAACCAAGTTCGTTTCGACACGTCTTTTCAAAACTCTTTCAAGTTGGTTTAAACATGACTCAAAAGATGTGCCGAAAATCGAGAAGTCATCCATGAAGATTTCTAAAGACTCCCCACCATATCGGAAAAAATAATCATCATGCACCTTTGAAAGGTGACGGGGGCGTTACATAGCCCGAATGGCATTCGCCTAAATGCGAATGTGCCATACGGACACGTAAACATAGTATTCTCCTTATCTTCAGGATGAATAGCTATTTGGTTATAACCGGAATACCCGTCTAAAAGCAATAAAATTTTTGACCAGATAGCTTTTCGACAATTTGATCGATAAACAGAAGCGGAAAGTGATCTTTCGATGTTGCCGCGTTCAGTTTTCGATAATCAATACAAATGCGCCACCGGGTTACCGGCCGGGTGGCGACCTCGTTACCCGAGTCGTCCTTGACGACTTGGATGCCCACCTTTTTCGGTACCATCTGTGTCGGGCTTACCCACGTGTAACATTCATTAATTTTCAAACCCGAAAACCCGACCCCATTTTAAATTTTCGGTTTTGTTCTATTTAAATTTATATATTTTTATAATATTGTTAATTAATCTCAATTTTCGTTTCATGTATTTTATGTGATCATTTCTATGCAAATATAATTTTTACCACCCTTGTAGTATTAAATACTCATTTAAAACATTCATAATCAAGATAATTTATTTATGAACTTTTCCCATGCAAATCACTAGAATAAATCTTGAATTATTATTATTACCATTTTTTTTTCAAATGTTGTTTTTTTTAATTAACTAATAAAAATAAAGCAATGAAAGAGTTAAATACTTTGAAAACCTTTTACACCATTTTAATTTTTGTTTTTATTTATATTAAATATGATTAACTTTCATAAATTCCATAACACATAACAACTCCATATTTTCACTATAAAAGGAGGATAAATCATCTATTATTTTCACACCTCAATCCACTATTTTCTTAAGAGTGAAAGCACTAACAAGTAAGTTTTTACCATTTCATGCATTTTATAGCAATAAGTTTTGATATTTATCTTGAATGTTCATACTTGTTCATAAGTTGTTCTTCGTGATCATGTTACTTTTATCATGAAAATCATATATTTTGGTTTTAAGAATCATTATGATCGTGGATATCTAAGATGAACACTATGATTTTTCTAAATCTTGGTTCAAACCTAGTTATTTTGCAAGAACAAGCATGAATATATATATTTATCTAAATCTTATGATTTGTTGATCATCATAAACTTATAAACTTTCTTTTAAATAAGATGATTTATAAAAATTTCTTTTATTTAAAATATTTCACAATAGATATAACATACTTCATATCTTTAAATTAATAACTGAGTAAATTAATTATTGATTATTTTATTTCCACATAAAACTAATATTTATAATTTCTTTAAAAGAATTCATGCAAAATATTTAAGTTAGTTAATTAATTATGTTATTTGGAAAAAACGTTTAATCATAAATTGTTATTAATATTGTTATTTAATCTTATATTAATAAGTTATAATTATTTATATACGAATCATTCTCCAACTAATAAACATCAAATGATTTATATAAACTCTATTCATTTTTGTTAAACTCATTAAAAATCACCAAGTCCCCATTTGCCATAAGTAAATGATATAGATATTAAAATAATGCATAATTCTTAAAACTAATATTATTTAACTTTTTTAATCTTGATAGTTAGTCTTTGAATTTGTATTTCTTTTTTAGTTATAGTTTGTGAGGTTCGATCGTTTCAATTTCCTTAAACATGCTTTCGGTTATTATTTCAAGTTGTCTTTAATCTCAAAGGTGAGTTTCGCACACCCCCTTTTTACTCTTTTGTTACCTTTGGGGGTAGCATATGTACCTTATAAACTCAAGTATTTACTATTTCATTTACAAACTACAATTCATTACATAGACTTGTGCGTTTACTTGTTACTTCTCAAAATTACTTGCATATGGAGTACTTCAATATAGTATGATCATACGCCCCCCTTTACGCTCAAGACATTTGTTGAGTGCAAAAAGACCTCATTATCCGAGTACGTTGGTGCACAATCCAACTGGAAAGGACCTTACTTGCGCTTATCCGAGTACGTTGGTGCACAATCCCAACTGGAAAGGACCTTACTTGCTCATTTACACTTGTTCATGGAATTGTATGGTTTTATGTACTTATATCAAAACTTGTGTAAACTCACCAACTATTCATTTAGTTGACTTTATTTTATATATATGCTACAGGCACATCTATTAGAAGATAATACGAGAAGAAGACATTAGTACTTAGGATATTCAAACAAATGGACAAAATACTTTAATATGTGTATTTCTTTGTATTTCGTTTACTTCCAAACTTGTGTACTTGTTGTTTAAATCAGTTAATGGTAATAGTGTCACTTAATAGTGTCACATGTGTTTTGAGCAATATGCACGTCACACTCAGTCGTATTCCGCTTTAATCGGGGTGTTACACCACGTGCTGTCTAAGATGGCAAAAATAATACCAGCATCCAACCACTTCAACACTTTTTTCTTCACTACTTCCCTCATGTTCGGGTTCAACCTCCGCTGAGCATCTTGTGCGGGTTTGACAATCGGATCTGTTAAAATCTTGTGCATCAAAATTGAGGGAATGATTCCCTTCAAATCCGCTATCGTCCACTCGATTGCTTCCTTGTTTGCGACCATCACCGCCATCAAAGCATTTTCCTGTTCAACAGATAAATTAGAAGCTATAATAACAAGTAAAGTCTCATTCTTACCAAGAAAAGCATATTTTAAATGCTTTGGGAGCTCATTGAGCTCGACTTTCGGTGCATCCAGTAGGGACGGTTTCAGCCCGGTATCAATTTTCTCGGGAAGTGCTTCCACCTGAACTGACCATGGTGGACAATCTCCTCGCACAGCTGCAACTTCCAGCTGTATCTCCTCCTCTTCCAGCAACTTGTCTGTTTTCACCTCCTGTCAAACAAAAAACACGTCTCCGCTGTGCCATCCGTGTTGGCGACAGAGTCGTATAGCGGGATGCACTCGTCAATGACATCAGCCATGAAGCACTCATTATCGACCAAATTATTTCCATGTGTGAAAACATTAATCCTCAACTTACGGTTACCAAATGTCATGTCAACAGTACCATTTCTACAATTTATGTTGGAATTTGCGGTGGCAAAAAATGGCCTACCGAGAATAACCGTAGGTTTTTTGGTCCTTTCACCCGAAATATAATCGAGGACCAAAAAGTCAGCTGGAAAACAAAAATCTTCCAACTTGACGATAACGTCAGTCAGTATCCCCCGGAGAAGTTTCGGTGCCTGGTCAGCTAAGACAACCGTGGTAGCTGCTGCCCGAAGCGGACCGAAGTCATACTGATCGTATAGACTTCCCGGGAGTATACTAATGCTAGCTCCAAGATCTAGAAGCGCCCGAGTCATTTTAAAATCACCCACTTGAATGGTATAATGGGCGTTCCCAGATCTTGTAGCTTAGGTGGAAGAACACCTGAAAGAATTGCACTCACATTATCAGTAAAACAATCTGTTTAGGAATCTTATAACTCCTTTTCTGTGTGCACAACTCTTTCGAATACTTTGCATAGGCTGGAATTTGTTTTATGACATCTAAGAGGGGTATATTAATTTTTAACTTGTTTAAACGTTTCCCACGTTTCCTCTTGTTGTGGGTCCCTTTTTGATGCCATTTGCGCCTTAGATAGTGCCAACAAAGCATCAGGATAGGGGACGATTTTCATCTTCTTCTTGTCCTTAGGGTTGTTGGTGTCATCTCTCGAAACCGGTTTGTTAATATTAGTTTCATTTTTATTAGATTCAGTTAATTTAACCGGTTCCGTCTCGTCATCACTGACGAGATTTTCATCAATCTCTTCCATCACCCCCTCAACCAATGGTGGTCGAACCCCAACCTTGTTATCATACTTTTTACCACTTCTTAAAATACTTACCTGGTTGACGTGCTTTTTCGAACTCGAGCTGTAGTGGTTCGGGTTGACTGTGGTGTCACTCGGGAGTTGGCCCGCATTCTTCTGCAACTTTGCCATGTCTGCAGCGAGCTGACCAATCTGCTTCAACATTGCCTCTGACGACTTATCTCGTAACTCGAACTGTTGCTTCATTTCAGCCTTATGATCTGTCATAACCTTCATCAATATATCCAACTTCGCGTGCACTGAATCATCCGCATTTCCCGAAGACCCTTTCTGCTGGTCCTGATTACCCAAAGAATTTCCACCCCGGTTACCGTCTCTGTTATACCCCTGATTCTGATTATACGAACCATGCTGCTGCTGATAACCGCCCTGGCGGTAATTACCCTACGATCTATTCTGGCTTGTTCCCTGAAAGTTCGGGTTTAACTGTATAGACGCGTTTCCGTATTGAAAGTTCGGGTGATTCTTCAGGCCCGGGTGATAGGTGTTCGAGTTAAACCCCTGGCCCTTAGAATCCTCGTAAGAATAGTTAACCTCCGCGGTCTCATCCTCCTCGTCATCATAATACTAGGGGCAATTTTTTGACTTGTGCCCAATTTCACCACAATCTTCACAAACCAGGAATTTTAATCCAACCTTCCCGACTTCTTTCTTCTTACTCTTTCTATACCCAGCCAATCACGTTCTTATTCAACAATTCGTTCAGATTCACTCGTGACTGACTTAACCGATCTAGAGGAAGTACCATGTCTTCGTCTTTCAGCTTTTGCTTCTGCTTTAGAACCTTCACACATAAATTCCAGAAAATCCCAAATCATCCTCCTCAGGTTGATTCAGCAGCTGACCATTACACAAGGCATTCAGATTCTTTCAGTCCTCGTATGTTAACCCATCTGCAAAGCATTTCACCAGTTCCCACAATTCAATCTGGTGGTGTGGGCATTTTCTAATCATTTCCTTAAACCTGGTGAACGATTCATGAAATAACTCGCCGATAATTGTGAAAAGTGGCGAATTTTCATTCTGGCCTCGCTCGTCTTCGACTGAAAATAGTACTCATTCAAGAACACCTGCTGCATCTCGGCCCAGTTCCCAATACTATGCATCGGTAGCGCGTTAAACCAGTGTTTTGCTTTATCTTTTAGGGAAAACTAGAATAACCGCAACCGAACTTCGTCTTAATCAAATGTACCGTCCCCAATCGAACCGCAAATAGCCGAAAAATCGGATAAATGAGAATACGGGTCCTCAGAAGCCAGCCCGTGAAAATGCGGTACGATCTTAATGAATGATGACAGGGATTTAAAAGCCTGTTGTCCCAGCACTTGTACCTGTGGAGCCAACGGGGATGATCCATCTGAAATAGCCAGTATGAACCGACTATTAACACCCTGAACCAGGGTTACAAAATTCCTCCTCCCCCCCCCCAGGGATTTACCAAACCACCCATGTTCACCTGAATATTCCGAACTCTTTCAGGCCTTTCTGCCCGATTGACTCTGTTTCGACCCATACCGTTTCTACCCTCAGTTCTGTTAACACTTCATCCCTTCTCTGATTCACTGGCTCTTCCACCCCCTCATCCCAATTTTCATCCCCCTCATTTTCCATCTCATAACCCTCGTTCTCTGGCTCAACTTCCCGATTCCTTCTAACCCACCGGTTAACCTCGTTCTCAACCTCAAAACCCTGGTTCACATCATTCTCTTTCCCCTCTTCTTTATCTTCTGTCGGAATGTTAGGTTGAGCATCATCAACATTAATCTGAACTCTGCGGTTAGGAGTGTTATGTTGGTCTGAAGGTTTAGTGTAACATCCCGGCCTCTCGTACCAGCAATATTGTCCGCTTTGCCCCCGATGGGTTGCCCATCCGAGAACTCACGGCTTTTTTTGGTTGCCCAGGTAGAGACTTCCCAGGTGGTCACCCATCCTAGTACTACTTCCACCTAAGCGCGCTTAACCGTGGAGGATGGGCAACTCATCGGCGGCAAAGCGGACAATATTGGTGGTACGAGAAACCGGGATGTTACATTTAGCCTGATCAAGGTTACAGTTTCGAGTTCTAGACAAACGAGATGAGTTATTTTGGTGGTTGAAATTTAGTGGTGGAGGCATGCTATCTGGGTGAAACGTGTTGTTTTCTGGGAGTGGGTCTTGGTTCTCGTTTTCATTCTGGTTTTGGTTTTGATTTTGGTTCCGGTCTTGATCTTCCATTGCTGAAGTTCTGTTATGAGCTCGGTTCTGTCGAGCTAATCTCTCAATTTCGGGCTCAAAAATTAGCGGTGACTGTCTGCCCGAGTGGTCGGTGTGCAAAAACCTGTTACCTGCACAAATAACACACCCCGCGTAAAATGGGAAAATAATATTTAAACTAAAAATTAAAACTAAACTTAAAACTAAAATAAACGCAAAAATCAAATATCACGAAAAACACTAAGCGCACTAACTCCCCGACAGCGACGCCATTTTGATGATCGTCGTTTGAGTCATGCAAAAACCTAATTAACCTAAGTAGCTAAGATAAGTAAGGTATCGTATCCACCAGGAGTATATGGTCAATGCAAATCGTGTAACAATTCAATATTATGAAATAACAAGTTTTAGTGCTTATCACACAAGCAAATAGTTTAGTTTATAATTAAACAAACGAACAAGTAAGCAAGTTTCAATCAAATAGTAAAAGCAAATCGTACCCGGAACTTCAAGTAAGCCACTACTATAATCTCATGCAACCTAACAGATTAATCATTAACGGATAACTATAAACTGGTCAACCAGACAAAACCTTAGGCATCAATAATCGCTTTACACACGGCACTGGTTATCAAATAGTCTCTGCCAGTGTGACTCAGTTAAGGGCAATTATATGCTTTATCGTATTCAACCTAATCAAACAACCCTATGATCAATTATTATAGCAACCCGTAACTAATCGTTCAAATCAACGTAAACCTAAACCGATTGACCACACAGAAATACTGAACATAAATAATCATCGATTAACCATAAACAATTATACATAAACGTTCTTAGTTACATGAGAAAACTGAAATCATTACAAAGTTTACATTCCCGGGTGAGATTCTAAGAGTTTAGCTGCGTCTCGGCATCATGAGATCTTCAATATGGATGATATAGAGCATGTAGGTGGTCTCGGTATGGTCCGGTATGGTGGAATCGGCCTCCTAGAGCTCTGGAAATCGCTTGCCTCGAAGTGTTTGAAGATAGGGTCAAGTTATGAAGAAATTGATATAAACCCCGAACACCTCGTCTGCACTACACATCGCGATACATGATGGGTTCTTCTGTGGTCCATCGCGATAGGTCAAACTTCATTAAATTGCCCATCGCGTATCGCGATGGGTCTTGTCACCAGCAAACTTCTTTTGTCCTTTCTCGTTTTGCGTGCTAGACGTCCCGGGTCTTCATCCCGTGCCTCAACAGGTCGAAATTAGCTGCTTTTACGTATATGACCTGAAATACAACAGACATGTATGAAGTATCGAAGTTCCTACAATAAATGATTAAAACTAATAAATACGAACTAAAACGCATACAAATTAACCAACCATCAACACCTCGGAGTTTATGTTGTGACATTTTCAAAATCATATTGCGACACTTCCTAATATTGAGATCACTAAGTTAGGAGACAATTGTTTAACCTAATGCAAGTTGGGAGACACTATCATGGAAATTCATGCCATGTATAGACGTTGTTCTGATACTTTAATATATCATTTCCCCAACGCCTGACGTGCTATTCAAGTAGAAGTAATGCTCAAATCACCCGAGTCGAAACCCTGTTTAATCATGGTAAAGGTATAAATTATGCTTAAGTGATTAATGTTATAGCTTAGACCCTAGTAGAGTGTGTAGTTAAACCTTATAAATTTTGGATAGATGAAATAATATTTTCATACAAAAATGTTTTAAGGTAACAAACGGTTCTTCTTGATGAAGTAACATGGATTTTGAAATAATGGATGTTTCTTCTTAATGAAGAAACGTAAATGCATAAAATAGAGATTTTATAAAATAGACATTTCTTTATAATGAAGAAACGTCTATAATTGAAAAGATAAGTTTTACAGAAAGACAAAATGTCTAAATGTTATAACGTTTTAAACTATAAAACAAAACATTTTTTTATCACAGTGTTTGAAACTATAGTGCCAGACTGAAGGTGTCTGAAGCTAGATTCTACGATAATCTAGATAATTGACAAACTTATTACTTCGAACTATCGGTATGGGATAATTAAGCAAGACATGAGATCAGTTGTTAACTGACAATCACAAGGTGAATACGCGTACCCTAATAAAAGTATTTAAACGAGATAACGATTTAAATGGGATAGATAAGTCCGAAAAACTTTATAGAATAAAGTAATCAGTAGCTCTCATGACAGAATATACGTTTGTTTTTTTCATTAAGTATGTGCTTAGTTGAATGTGTCACTCTTAAGTCATGTCCATACTTAGTGAGAGCTGGCCAAATTTGGTTAAAGAATCACTATGTGTATATGCTTAGTTGGTAGCAGTTGATGTGTGGGTAAAAGAACACGTTTAAGTGTTTAATTCCGTGTACGTTAATTGTTTTTATATATCGAACACGATTACTTTAAGTTGTTTTATGATTATAGGTGTTCGGATCTTAGAGGAACTAATTTGGAGCATTTAGGATATATTGGAAATGAAATTAATGATATATGATATGATAGAGAGTTGAAATATGAAGATGTGGCCACAAACGGAGAGGAAAACGGAGTTGGAATGAAGACTTAAAGAACATTACGGTGATTTAATGTTGTAGCCACCGTAGGTTACGGTACTCCACCGTAGCTTATGGTGGATTTGTCATTGTAAGGCAGTGAACATCCACCGCATCTTACTATTCCACCATAAGCTACGGTGGCTCCACCGTAGCTTACTGTGGGGCCTGACAGGGGGAAATCGGTTTTCGAGTTATTTCTTTCATATTTAAGCCCGGTAGAACCCTAGGTCGAGGATCATTCATACCCTAGCCACTAAGGACGATTTTGAAGCAATTATTCACCATCTTAACACCTCTCAATCACCAAATTATCCATGGTTTCATCTTTCCAACCCATAATCGAGATAATCATGGTCAAGAGGCAAGGCTAAACCACTTGTGACCACTTCAGTTGTAGGGTGTGCATATGAACTAATTATTCTTATGAATATTAGTTGTATTGAGGTATATTTTTTATTAATATTTTGGTTGATCGAATCTATATGTTTACTGGAACTGGTTAAACAATTGTGTTTTTGGGGAATTCGTTTATCACCAATTATTTGGTTTGTGTTAAGAAACATTTAGGATTAAGTTCTTATCATCATTGAATCGTTTACGATTAATCATTGAGAGATGCTAAGTTTTATATTAATGAACCGGTAATTAGGTAGACCGTGTTTAGTTGTGTCAATTCTTCGGATTAAGTTATGTGAATCATCATAACCAAACTACTATGTCTAGTAATCATTAATCTATTCTAATAAGCATATCACGTCTATGTGATTTCCCGGTTTGTATAAATTATTTTTAGTCAATTCATTGCATTACCTGAACCTGAAGTGTGTCACTATTTTCTCAAATTGTTTTACAACTAAATCAAATCATAAATTGCTTGGCATCATTTGTTCACCCTAATACAATTAATTAAAAAGCATTAAACTTGATTAACACTTTCCACTTATTCCTTGTGGATTCGACACCTTACTTTCCCTTACTAGTAAAGGTAATTTTTATATATGTTTTTGATTGATCTTTAGGCATCGATCAAACTGGCACCACTGCTGGGGAATCAACGCCCAAAGTGCTAGTTTAGTATAGTTTAGTTTTAGTTTTTATTATTTCTTCGTTGATTTTACGCGGGGTTTTGGGTTTTCGTGTGTGTAGAAAATTCTACAGGTTCATGCATATGAGGTATTCCCATGGTAAAGAGCAGCTTCAGTACGATCTATAAATTGAAAAGATAGCAAAGAGAAACCGGGCAACTCAAAGAACGGGGTTGAACCAAAAACCACAACATCGAAACCAAAAGAAGAAGAGATGAATAACCAGAATAATCAAGACCCGTTTCCTTACCGAATTGAAAACCAAGATCAACCACTATATAAAGGACAACCAAACCTTCAAAACGAACCACCACCCAACCAAAACCAGAACGTTAACCGTAACATAAACCAAGTGAACTGTAGGGGTATTAACCGAAACCGAATGCAACAGAACTTTGATGATAATCGCTTAGTACGTTCTGAACCGCTGAACCATAAAAGGTCATTTCAGTTTGCAGGGGAAGAGAATGTGTTTGATCCGGGTAATGAGAGAGTTGGGAAGTTGGATGAGTTTGAGGAAAGGGATGCTGATTATGAAGATGAAGAAGAATTCAAGGATGTTCATTGGGGTCAGAATCATAAAAGGTACCAACAACATGACCAGAATAATCGAGTCCCTAAACAAGATCGTCAGCAAAATCAGCAACCAAAAAATCGACAACTACGAAAACGTCAAGTTTATCAGGAGCCTCAAATCCCATTTTACGAGTTTGATGATGGCGTCCGGAGAACCTATATCCCATCACCGGTTCGTGGGGTTTTGAGCCATTTCATTCCACAGGTTGCAACGAACCCCCTCCCAATTATTGTGCCGGTTAGAGAAGGGAGAACCTTTTTAGTGACACAAAGCAGCTTGATCGAGGTACCCACCTTTCATGGGAAAGCTACAGAAGAACCTTACCTACACTTGAGTGATTTTAACTCGATCTGTGCAACTATCTCAAGTCAAGGGTTCACCATAGATGAGGTGA
This sequence comes from Bidens hawaiensis, assembly GCF_021521415.1. Lineage (NCBI taxonomy): Eukaryota > Viridiplantae > Streptophyta > Magnoliopsida > Asterales > Asteraceae > Bidens > Bidens hawaiensis. Next base: position 223,905 of record NW_027505061.1, on the reverse strand, counting down.
AATTGGTAGTTTTTCGGTTCAGCCTGAAGGATGCTGAAAACAATGGTTCTATCATTACCATCAGCCAGTATTTACACATAGCGTGATTTGGAAATACAGTTTTTAGAAGAATATTATACGCCACAGAGAACTACAGAAGCTTGAAATTTTATTCGGAACTTTCAGCAGCATACGTGTGAGACCTTCTACGAGTCGTTTCAGAGATTCAAACTGTTATTGAGGACATGTCCTCATCATGGAATTTTCCTATGGGAGTTGATTAAGGCATTCCATGACAGCTTATCTAACGATGACGTTCGAGACTTCTAATCCACGACTAATGGATCATTTTTAACGAATGATGAGAATGAAGATTGGAGGCACTTGTAATGACACACGATAAATTCCAAGAGACAGGCTCAGTCAAACAGAATGGTTAAAAGGGCGGTTGTGAAAGCGGTAAACAAGAAGGCTTCAGATGACATAATGGGTAGATTGGAAAAAAGAAAGTGGATCAATTGATGGTTGTGGGTACGAAGAAAAAGATTAAGTCAAGGAAGATATACTCAGTTTGCGAGCAATGTGGCGAGCTGGGACATGAGGTGTCGATTTGTGGGGTTATACATGACGAGGAAATTAAGAAAGCAGAGGTCAACTTTGGTCAAGGTGAGAGAAGGTATAACAACAATAACATGAACTCGAATACCTATCACCCAAGCCTCAGAAACCACTCGGACTTTAGTTATGGAAACTTGAACACTCAGTAAAACCCAAGCTTTTAACGTAGTTCTCAGAAAGCAGGTTAGCAGTCAAATTAGAGGCAATATGGGAACAGTTCATGCAATGCTCATTGTGGGTATAATCAGAGAGAGTCTGGTGGGTACAATAAAGGATATGGTAATCGTGATGGTTATAATTAGGGTAACAAACAGAGTGGATCTTCAGGGGCAGATGATGTGAGTACCAAACTTGATACCTTGATGGCATTGGTATTGGAGGGTCAAAAATAGTATAATAAGGATAAGGAGATTGCAGATAAGGCAAATGCATCAAGAGATAAGGGCACCCGGGCTGGTGCGTGGTGAGGAGCCATCACGCGTAATGGCCTCACGCACACCGCCGCCGGTCCCCCATCACACGTGATGGGGGGTGTGTGCGTGATGGCTATCACACTGTGGGGGGGGGGGGGGTTTCGAGGAGGGAGCCGTTGGAGGAGGGAACCGTTGGATGGAGGGGGTGATTTAAATAAAAAAAATATTTTACCTATATAAATAACTAAAACATATCTTCAAAACATACTCAAATCCAACTCAAAATCATAAATTCAAAACATACTTGTCATGCAACATGCCGAGCATGAACTTGAACGAGGAACCCGGAGACAATCCCGACGATCCCGACGAAGACACACCTACACCCGCACGGCCGAATCACAAGAAAAGTGGGGAATCGTCAAGACTTGGGAAGGAAGCGGTGGCAGAAAACTTCGCCGAATACAAGTCGGCTAAGTTGGTGGAAATGGCCGAGACAAAGGAGCGAAAGAAACAGGCTCATATTTTAAAAATGAAACGTGAGGAGACGTATATCAACCATTTGAATGAAAACCAAAAAAAACGCTGATCTAACTTTCCTCCTACAACCGCACGAACATCTTGATGAACCCTTTAAATCGATCCTACTTCAACGCAAACGCGAGATATGCGACAAGTGGGGTTGGGAAGGGCCGTAGGTTTTTATGTCGGTTTTTTTAATTTAGTTGTCTTTATTTAATGTAATATTGTTTTATTTTTTATTTAATGTAATCTTGTTTTATTTTTATTTATTTTAGTATTTATTAAAAAAAACAAAATTCCATCACACCACACCACCACCCCTACTAAAATCCATCACATGTGATAGATTTGGGGTTGGTGATGTGGCACACCACCATTGGGTGTGGTGTGTGAGGAAAATGGAACCACCCCCTCCCCCCCGAAGCATGTTAGTCATCTGGCAGAAGAAGTAGCAAAGTTAAAGAACAACTCGGGGACGACTACTGAGTGATACTTTGAAGCAGTGTTTTGAAACGCTGCCCGGCCTGGGCTGTCCTACTGGGACCCGGTCCATATATCGGGTCGGGTCAATGTATTTGGTTCGTTTCAAAAAACCTGGCCAATTTTGCGGTGTGGGCGGTCGGCCCAGGCTGACCCAACGTGTGACCCGGTAAAACCCATTTTTCATTAAATCCAAAATAAAATGTGCATGCCGGGATTCGAACTTTGGTCATTTCGGATATAGAAGCTTTAATAATTCCCATGAGCCAACCAACCAAGCTTTATTGATATCTCTATTGATCAAACATAAATCATATATATTTAAAAAGGAATGTATAAACATAAATAAACATTAAAGTTTGTTATTATTATTATTTTTGGTTATTATTATTTTTTATATGTATGTGAATTATATATTTATGTAAATATATATTTGAATTATTTATGATGTCATCCGGGTCAAACACCGGTCTGCCCTCCTGGGTCTGTCCAACCTTTGACCCTGTAAGGCGTCCGGGTCGACGTCCGGGTTGGGTCTGAAAACATTGTTTGGCTACATCAAATTCTCATATTAACTGCCGAGACGGAACAATATGCATGACCTTCGGTAACCGTTAGTTGATTTTAAATATATTTTCAAATTCATATGATTATTCTTTTGAAAATAAATATTCTAGGTCATATGCTACTAACAAGTGTCTTCTTCGTGTAAGCGAGGGTGACACCAAATAGGACGATCTTGTGGTTGACAGGTCAAAGAGAGAGAATGAGAAATAGGAGTTGAATGCGGTAGAGATTCAGATTGGGGAGTTGGTTACTTCATTTGATGATATCAAGAATGCGATGAAAACATTGGTTAATAAGGAGACAGATGGAACAAGTAAGAAGAAACCACCAAAAAATGAATAGGTAAAGAAGCCACCAGGATTCGAGGATGAACAAAGAAGGTTGGCGTGTTTTGGGGCAAAGGTGATTACTATGGATAATTGACCACTCTATTGGAGAATTAAGAAGAATGAGGTGGAGGCAGGTAAATACTTCGTTAGACCACCATAACCGCAAAATGAGGTAACAGTCCGACTGAATACCTTAACAAAAACTTAGCGTTGACCGGGAGGCAACCCAACCTTTTATTTTGTTTTCTTTATTTTTGGTTTTCTTTTTGCGTGTTACTTTTTGTTTGTGTTTTATAGTCATAGTAAGACATAATTGTGGGGTGGCTCATGGTGGTCTAGTCAAGATTCGGTGGATTAGATATTGTCATATCATAGTTCAAGGAGTGTGGGTCATGGTTGAAAAAGTACTTATCAGTGGGACCCGTTTGAGATGAGAGATTTGAATCAGGCGCATGAGCCTCTTTTCTTCGTTGTTTGTTAAAATAGTTTAAGTTGTTGTGTACCACACTCGATTGTTAAATGAAAATATACATTGGGGACAATGTAAAGTTTAATTGTGGGATGTGGGAAAGTATCCGGGGAAGAGTTTTAGAGAAAAGTAAAAAAATTCCTAAATTTAAAAATTTTTGTTGCAAAATAATGGATATAGAAAATGATAGAAAATTTGGGAATTGATTTTCAAAACTAATATATATATATATATATATATATATATAAATATATGAGATCATAAAAGACAGAAACACACTTAACTTGGGATGTGTTGGTAGGCTCAGCTTTTAAGAAGTAAAGAACGGTTTAATTGCTGACTTAATTGAACCTTTAATTACTTGATATTAGTGGGAAACATCTTAGGGGTTTGTTTGATTAGTTAAGCCTGTGTAAGGACTGGGATGAAAGGCCGGGTCATACTCAAGCCTTTGTTAGTTTGATCACCAAAAATATGATTTTTTTTAAAGATATAAATAGACTATTGATCGATGCTTGGATAGGCTTAATGCTAGAGTATGCTAGATGGTTTGTGATATAAACCTAAAATGAAAATACTTCTAATTTAAGTGGTTAACGCTTCACAAAATAAGCAAGTGTACTTATCGTATATGTAGAATAGTATTGGTAAGAACCAAGCATCGATACATGGACACAAATGTTTCTAATAATGAATCCTCATTTTAGTTTAATTGGAGAGTTTTAATCATTTTGGGGTTGGTTTTTAAACTAACTTTTTATAAAATAGAATCACTTATATATATAATATGTAGGTGACAAGAAGAGAAATTCTAAATGAGTAAATCAATTATATGAAGGTTACCATCTAAAATCAAGAATTCACTCAATTCTTCTTTGATGATTATTAAGTAAGCATGTGATAAACTTGCCCTAATAATATATGATAGAATAGTCCCTCATTTCTAAGTGAACATGTTCTATGACATAAAAGAAATTAGCATGCGCATTTTCAAGTCCATCCTTGGTTAATATCATACTACCACGAGAATGTCAATTTAAGTAGGCAAGTAGTTTAGTAAAGTAGAAATATTAGCATTGACTTCGATTTCTCAAATACCAATTCTAACAACTTCGGGTGATTGTAGTTAACTCACACAACCTCCCATTGGTTGATTTAATTAGGTCATAATTACACATTTCATTAATATATGATTTATTTGACTAGCATGATAACCTAAGTAATCATGTTAACAATGTTATTTCAGAATTATCAAAACTAGAGAAATAGATCATAACTTATATCTCATCATTTCTAAGTACAATATAAGGATCCATGTTTTATCTTGAATAAGTTATCAATGTACTCTTTTTACCATTTATAGTCTCCAAGAACATGAGTGAATCATGAATGATTATTAGTCATCAACATTGATGTATTGAGTTAAAGTGATAAAACATTTATTCATCAAAGGATAATTGCAAAATAACTATGTATTTTACCAAACTAAATCACATGTTCAACATACACATCAAGTAAAACAAATCTTCTTCATAGAAATTAAATGGTAAATGGAGTTTAGCTCATAATGAGCATGGTTATGAACATTAAAAGAGATGAAGATAATAAACACATCATCAAACTAGAACAATCTAACCAAATGTGGATGAATCTACCTTCTTCAATGATGATGGATGATTATGATGATAACCTACAAGCCTTCAAACTCTCCACAAGATCTTCAATAAGAGTGCAATATGGGTGTTTTTATAAGTGAACCCCGTATAGAATGTTTTTTTCAAGCACACCAAATGAGTGCAACATGCTTCACTATTTATAGGCTGTCTGGGCAACTAGGCGCGGCCCCGTGTTCCATGAGGCATGCCCCCGTGTCCAGGTGGTCAGTCGCATTAAATGCTCTGTCAGATCGTACATGATGACTCACCACGGGGGCGTGCTTCATGAGGCACGACCCCGTGTTTTTGGATGTCTATTATATCTTCTTTTGTCTTTTACGAAAGATGACCATGACCCTATGCCTACTGGGGCACGACCCTATGTCCAACTGTCCAGTATTTTGTATTTTCTTGCAGATTTTTGTCTTTTCTTGCACAGGAAAGCATGGGGGCGTGTTTCATGGAGCATTGGGGCGTGTTTAAGTGTTTTCTTGAGTTTTCTTTGATTTTTCTTTGGCTTTTTGTTCGTTTCTTCATTTGAGGCTTGGGTTTACCTGAAAATACATTTTAACATGATAAGTAGCTATTTGAACTATATTATTTGATAAAATTTGCAGTTTTTAAAGATTATTTGATACTAAAAAAATGTATAATTTTATATACATCAACCACTTTCTAGGTACTTACTTAATTGTACCTTAACTGTATCTAGTGACCATTCTCGTAGACTTTGATTCTTGAGTTTAGGTGGACAATATCATTGATTGTCTTAGCTATTACATGTGGGCTTAAAATTTGTACACTTTGTTGTGCAAAACTCTAATCAGCTGATTTTAAGGTTTAAGTCAAGTTGGGATGGCATGGCTCGGTAAAACCACGATGAAGCATGGTAAGGCGACTTCAGGGCTTTGTAGTGTGGGTCCCACTTAATCATATGAACTAATGATTTCTCACACCTTATTTGTCTCGGTAAGTATTAGGGCATGAGTTTAAGTGGATAGCAATATTGGTGACCACGATTTTGTGTTAGTCTATCATTAATTAAAATAATTAACCTAAGTGTTTTGTAAAGACAGTTTCTGCTACTTCCATTGTAAGTCTTTTTTAGGATGAAAAATAATAAGTGTAGGGATGTGATGTTTGGGTAAAAGAACGTGTTGTAAGTGTTTAATTTCGTGTATGTTAATGGTTTTTATATATCGAACAAGATTACTTTGAGTGGTTTTATGATTACAGGTATTCAAAGCTTAAATGAGCTAATTTGGAGTAATTAGGGTGGATTGTAAATGAAACTAATGATATATGATATGATAGAGAGTTGAAATACGAAGATGTGGCCGCAAACGGGGAGGAAAACGGAGTTAGAATGAAGACTTAATGAAGATTACAGTGTTTTAATGTTCTAGCCACCGTAGGTTACGGTGCTCCACTATAGCTTATGGTGGATTTGTCACCGTAAGGCGGTGAACATCCACCATGGCTTACTATGGGGTTTGATGGGGAAAGTCGGTTTTTGGGTTATTTCTTCCATATTTAAGCCTAGTAAAACCCTAGGTCGAGGATTATTCATACCCTTGCCACCAAGGACGATTTTGGAGCAATTCTTCACCACCTTAACACCTTACAATCACCAAATCATCTATGGTTTAATCCTTCCAACCCATACCCGAGCTAATTATGATGTATAGGCAAGGTTAAACCACTTGTGACCACTTTAGGTGTAGGGTTTGCATATGAACAGATTATTCTTATGAACATTACTTGTATTGGGATTTGATTAATCATTTGGTTGATTGAATCTATATGTTTATCGAAACTGGTTAAATAGTTGTGTTTTTGGGGCTTTCGTTTATCATCAATTATTTGGTTTGTGTTCATAAACATTTAGGATTAAGTTCATATCGTCATTGAATCGTTTACCATTAATCATTGAGAGATGTTAAGTTTTATATTAATGAGCTGGTAATTAGGTAGATCGTGTTCAGTTGTGTCAATTATTCGGATTAAGTTTTGTGAATCATCATAACCAAACTACTGTGTCTAGTAATCATTTATCTATTCTAATAAACATATCATGTCTATGTGATTTCCCGATTTGTATAAATTATTGTAAGTCAATTCATTGCATGACCTGAACCTGAATGGCGTCACTATTTTCTCAAATTGTTTTACAACTAATCAAATCATAAATTGCTTGACATCGTTTGTCATCTTAAATATGTTTTTAACTAACGATTTCTATATTTCCACCCGTATTATACATAGAGTAAATAAACTAGTAAAAATAATATACACCCACACCCTAGATAGAATTTATTAATTAACATAATAACATACATAAAAAAATGTATATATTTTGTAGCAAACAAGAAACATAACCGCACCCAACCATTCATTGTAACCCTAATACACACACACACACACACACATACACACTCCTTACATCTAACGCACTCTCACGTTTAAATTTAATCCATCCGGTCTTTAGAAAATGTGGATGCTGAAGGTGTTGGAGAGTTGGGTTGTTAAAGAAGGATCAATGCAAAGCCTTAAACATCTAGAGATTAGATGTTGTGAGAAACTACAACGTATTCCAACTACATTATTATTATTATTATTATTATTATTATTATTATTATTATTATTATTAGCTTCCAACTGATCTCCGTTAATTCACAGTTTCCGTAACCGTTATTCATCATCATCACACACACAAACACTCATCGCATCGGCAAGTAAGCTGATTATCTATCTTCAACCACCGCTTGCTTGTTTACTGTATGTGTTATTCGATTTTGCACGGATTGATTACTTGCTAATTCGATGTTTAGTTTCTTTAGGTTTCGATTTCGATTCGGATTCAGTTTTTGATTTTGATTATTGAATTGCTGCTTGTGGATACGTGTGTTGTATAGCTTGATTTTGAGATTTTGTGTTTTTTAGGGTTTTATGGTTGGATTGGAGTATCGGCAAGTAAGCTAATGATCTGTATGCAGCCGCTTGTTGTGTTGCTGTATATTTGAGTCGGTTTTTCATTTGTAATCAGTAGTTTTGCTGCTATTTGTATGTTTACTGTATTTAGGTTTCAGTTTTGTTTCGGATTCATTTTTGATTTTGATTGTTGAGATGCTGGTGAATTTGCGTGTTATATAGCCGGATTTTGAGTTTTATGTTGTTATTGGGTGGGCTCTAGGGTTAGATTGGAGTATAGGCAAGTAAGCTAATGATCTATATGCAACTGCTTGTTCTGTTTCTGCATATTTGATTTGATTTTGCACGGATTGATGATTACTTTTGTTGCTAATTGTATGTTTAGTGCTTCTAGGTTTCGATTCTGATTCGGATTCTGTTTTTGATTTTGATTTTGATTATTGAATTGATCGTGGATATGTGTGTTATGTAGCTTGATTTTGAGGTTTTATGTTGTTTTAGGGTTCTAGGGTTAGATTGCAGTATCGGTAAGAAAGGTAGTGATCTGTGTGCTACTACTTGTTCTGTTTCTGTATATTTGATATGATATTGCACAGATTAATCCGTAGTTTTGGTGTTAATTGGATGTTTAGTGCTTTTAGGTTTCAATTCCGATTCGGATTAAGTTTTTGAATCGGTTATTGAGATGCTCATGGACATGTGTATTATATAGCCTAAATTTGAGTTTTTGTGTTCTTTTAGGGTTCTAGTGTTAGAGTGGAGTATCGGCAAGTAAGCTAATGATCTATATGCAACTGATTGTTCTTTTGCTGTATATTTGATTCGATTTCGCATGGATTAATCACTTACTAATTGTATGTTTAGTGCTTTTAGGTTTTGATTGCAATTCAGATTCAGTTTTTGATGTTTAATTTTGAGATGCTCGTGTATACATGTATTACATAGGCTGATTTTGAGTTTTTGTGTTGTTTTAGGGTTCTAGGGTTAGATTGGAGTAATCTATTCGTCAAATTAGCATTGTACGGATGGGGAAAAAGAAGTCGGCGACTCGTGAGGAGGATAACGGTGGGGCTGTAGGTAAGTCTAAGAAGAAAGCTATGGTAATCGATGATGATGAGTATTCGATTGGAACCGAGTTATCTGAGGAGAAGTCGGTTCAGGGAGAGGAGCAAGTGACGGCTGTTGGTGGTAATAAGAAAAAGGGGAAGAAAGGTAATCAGAAGAGTATGAAAGCGAATGATGATGCTGAAGATGTTGATGATGGTGATGATAGTTTAGACATTCAATTTGCTGGTAAGAAGAAATCAAAATCTAAGGGGAAAAAGTTTGGTGCGTCGGCTTTTGCATTGCTTGGTGATGAAGATGGGGATGAAGATGTGGTTAAGGATGAAGAAGATGATGTTAGTGAGGAAGAAGAGGCTAGTGTTGTTTTTAGTGGGAAAAAGAAGTCGTCAAAGGTGAAAAAGGGTGGTAGCGTGTTTACTGGTTCAGCATTTGATGCAATTGGGGATGATGATGACAATGATGATGGGGATATAGTAGATGATAATGAAGATGATGAGCCAGTTATTTCCTTTACAGGGAAGAAGAAGTCATCTAAAGCAAATAAGAAACCAAGTGGTAGCGTCTTTTCAATGCTTGATGACGAAGATAATCAGAATGAAAGTGAAGACGATGCACCCATTACCTTCACAGGAAAGAAGAAGTCTTCCAAGTCATCAACAAAGAAAAACATTCCATCTGATGATGAAGCTGTTTCTGTCTCGGGATTAAGTGTTGATGATCATGATGAAGAGGATGCTACTACAATAAAGTTTTCTGGTAAAAAGAAGCCATCAAAGAAGAAAAACAGTAACAGGGTTAATGAACCTGAACAAGAACAAGAGCAACCTAGTACCAGCATTACTAGCAAAGAAGCTAATGTTCCAGAACCTTCCAAGAATAAAAAGAAGAAAAAGAAAGGTGGAAGAACAGCTCAAGAAGAGGATGACCTGGACAAGATTCTTGCAGAGCTAGGTGAAGCTCCCGCTCCTGCTCCAGCCCCACCTTCTACAGCTGTAGAGCCTCCACAGGAGAAGGTTCAACCACAGGCTGAACCAGTCACAATAGCAGATGAAGATGGTGAAAAAGATGGAAATGAAGAGGTTGTAGAGTCTGCAGCAGCCAAAAAGAAGAAAAAGAAGAAGGAAAAAGAAAAGGAAAAGAAGGCGGCTGCTGGAGGCAAGACAACTGCTGCCTCTGCAGCAGAAGAAAAACCAGTGGAATCAAAGGGTAAAGTACCTGATAAGAAGGTTCCAAAGCACGTTAGAGAGATGCAAGAGCGACTCGCAAAACTTAAAGAAGCAGAAGAGAGAAAACAACGGGAAGAAGAAGAGAGGTTAAGGAAAGAAGAAGAGGATCGGTTAAAGAAAGAAGAAGAGGAAAGACAAGCAGAAGAAAGAAAACGGTTGAAAAAAGAAAGAGAGAAAGAAAAAATGTTGAAAAAGAAACAAGAAGGAAAGCTTTTAACAGCAAAACAGAAAGCAGAAGCCCATCGGTTGGAGTTAATGAGAAACCAGTTTCTTGCTAAAACAGGTGGTTTGCCCCAATCAAATGCAGAGGCCACTACTAGTGCACCCACGAAACGACCCAAGTATGTAACCAAGAAATCAAAGCCACATCAGCAGGCAAACGGGAAATCCTCAACTTCTGCTCAGGATGACAATGTTTCGGAGTTGGGTTCTGTAGATGCTGATAAGGCCGATGACGTGGACATGGAAAATGTGGAGGAGAAACCAGAGATTCCTGCAGTTGAACAAGAAAGTGGAACCAAAGAAGATGAAGAGTCAGATGATGATGAATGGGATGCAAAGAGTTGGGACGATGCTGATCTCAAATTGCCAGGTGTCAGCGTGTTTGCTGACGAGGAGGAAGCTATAGAACCTGAACCTGTACCAGAACCTGAGCCCGCATCTGTACCTGTAGTTAAGAAAGAGATTAAAACCAAAGAAGTGGCTCAAAACCAACCTGCAGCAGTTGCTGCAAGCAAAGGCAAACAAAAAGCGGTTAATGGCGAAAAGGAAGATAAGGAAGAAAACTCAGATGGTGAAAAGACACTTCGGTCCCCAATTTGCTGCATTATGGGTCATGTTGATACTGGAAAAACAAAGCTGCTTGATTGCATTAGAAGAACTAATGTTCAAGAAGGCGAGGCAGGTGGAATCACACAACAAATTGGTGCTACTTATATTCCTGCTGAAAACATTCGCGAGAGGACAAAAGAGTTAAAAGCTGATGCAAAACTTAATGTCCCCGGTTTATTAGTTATCGATACACCTGGTCACGAGTCTTTCAAGAACTTAAGGTCTCGTGGTTCTGGTTTATGTGATATCGCAATTTTGGTCGTTGACATTATGCATGGGTTAGAACCGCAAACCATTGAATCACTAAATCTGTTGAGAATGAGGAACACTGAGTTTATTGTGGCTCTGAATAAGGTAATAAGTTGGTACTTTTAACTATAAGTTAATTGAGTTTGAAGTTGTAAAATCTATTTTCTGATTTACAATTTACATACATTATGTTGTGGGATTTGTAGGTTGACAGATTATACGGGTGGAAAACTTGCAAAAACGCACCAGTTGGGAAGGCAATGAAGCTGCAATCCAGGGATGTTCAACTTGAATTTGAGCATAGGTTCACTCAGGTCAACATCTTATTTTGTAGGAAACATTTTCAGTTTCTTTTTATTACTGGGTTTCTCATGATTTGTGCTTTATAATTTCAGATAGTTACAGAATTTAAGGAGCAAGGGGTGAATACTGAATTGTACAGCAAGAACAAAGAAAGGGGGGAAACTTATAGTATTGTACCAACAAGTGCTATCAGGTAATTTTTTTTCCTCTGATCTAATGCACTAGGGGTGTGCAATGATCGATATGTTGTGGTTAAGTTGGTTTTTACAAGCTGATTGATTTGTTTATGTGTAAGTTAACCGTGAACTTGAATGGGTCATGAAATGTAACTGGGCCTGAAATTTTGGGCGCAAGTTTATCTAAACAACTTAAAGAATTGTTACGAGACATTTGAGCTTTACCATTTGACATTTATAAAACTAAATACTAAATCTTTTTTTGTGGATTGGTTAAAGGTAGTGGGTCAGTTAACCATGGTTTTACTGAATTGTGGGTCGGTTTGGTTTTGTGGTTGACTAACTTGGTCTTTTTGGGTCAATAGTGGTGAAGGCATACCCGAAATGTTATTACTTCTTGTCCAGTGGGCTCAGAAAACAATGATTGAGAAACTAACATACAGCGATGAGATTCAGGTATTATCATTTTTCTCTTTTTTGCATCTTGTTTTTCCTTTTGCATGTTACTAATTTTTGAATTTTTTTATGTGGAATCTTTTTAGTGTACGGTATTGGAGGTTAAAGTCATAGAAGGACTTGGAACAACCATTGATGTGGTATTGGTTAATGGCGTGCTTCATGAAGGAGATGAGATTGTTGTTTGTGGTTTTCAGGTAATTCCCGATACTTTATTTGTGCATTTCAGTTATTATTATTATTTTCATTATTATTGTTGTTATTATTATTGTAGCTCTCGTTTAACAAATAATATCTGTTACAGGGACCAATTCATACTACAATTCGCTCACTATTGACTCCTCATCCCATGAAAGAACTCCGTGTAAAGGTATGAAATAAATCAACAAATGAAAATTTGTATTAACATTATGCTGGACTAGTGGGATAACATGTAGTTTTTATAAGTTTTGATGAGTTTGTTTGTTGTTTTATTCAGGGAGCATATATCCATCACAAGGAAATTAAAGCTGCACAAGGGATTAAAATTATTGCACAGGTGATATTAATTTACAACAAAGTTTAATCAGGCTTTAAACAAACCAAACAAGATCTTGTCCATGTTCGTTCGTTAAGCACTTAACAAGGAACAAACGGTTCCGTTTGTTTAGGAAAATAGGTTTGTTCGTTAATTTCTAAAACGAACACAAATAGTTATAAATGAACACAAGCAAACAAACAAACACATATGAACAACAACGGACATATATTACTTTGAAAAACAAAAATCAACACTTTTAAGTTCAAGCATTAATACTCTCCCCAAATAAACCATTAGCTATGTACTTGACATAGCTATCTGAAAATAGCTGTCATAACAAATTAAAAATTAAATCAATACAAAAACCTTTAATTACCAAATATGAATAAATGAACATGAACTGGTGAACGTTAACAAACATAAATGAACAATCATTAACGAACATAAACGAACACATTACCGAATATCGAACGTTCACGAACATAATTAAATGAACAAGACATCTATTCATGTTGTTCATGTAATTAATCAAACGAACATAAATGAACTTTCTACCAAACGGTTCACAAATGTTTGATTCGTCTACACCTTCAAAAAGGTGGAAATATTTACCTCTAAAAACAAGTGAATACTTACTTTCTTTGTTATTGACCCATAATGTCTTATTTTTCTCCAGAATCTCGAGCACGCAGTGGCGGGGACAGCCCTATACGTTGTGGGGCCAGATGATGACGTGGAGGAGATCAAAGAATCCGTAATGGACGACATGAGGAACGTGATGGGTAGAATTGACAAAAGTGGTGAAGGAGTGTATGTTCAAGCATCCACTCTCGGATCACTGGAAGCACTACTCGAGTTTCTAAAAACTCCAGTTGTCAACATACCTGTCAGTGGTATAGGCATCGGTCCCGTACACAAAAAAGATGTTATGAAGGCCAGTGTGATGCTTGAAAAGAAGAAAGAGTTTGCAACAATATTGGCTTTTGATGTGAAAGTGACCCCTGAGGCCCGAGAGCTTGCAGATGATATTGGTGTCAAGATTATGGTAGCTGATATTATTTATCACTTGTTTGATCAATTCAAGAGGTATATTGACGATCTTAAGGAAGAAAAGAAAAGAGAAGCTGCTGATGAAGCTGTGTTTCCGTGCGTTCTAAAAATTATGCCGAATTGTGTGTTTAACAAGAAGGATCCGATTATTCTTGGTGTTGAAGTTATTGAGGGCATTCTTAAGGTATAATTTTTTTAACATTTAATTATTCACATTTTTACCATATAATACTGATAGAACAAATAATTATTGTTTGGATTTTGCATTTTCATGTTAAGTTTAATCATTATGAACAATTACCTTTTCTGAATCATTGTTATATGTTCAATCATGGATCCGTTAATATGCCTGTAAATGAAGCAAACATTCAATGAACTGTTCGCGAACCACTCGACAAACAGTTCATTTGTGTTAGTTTATTTAATAAACAGACACGGACAACGTTTTTTGTTCATTTAATGATCGAACATGAACACACGTTTTGTTTGTTCATTTATGTTTGTGAATGTTCGTTCATTTAAATTAGTTTATATCTATATTTAAGTTACCTAGTTCCATTACAATTTAGTTTCGTTTAGTAACTTTTTGGCTCAGCAGATTGATGTTCACATTTACGTTTAAATTGTTATCAATCAGTTATGTTCGTTTGTATTTGTTCATCTGTATTTAGTTATGTCAGTTCGTTTGTAATCGTGAAGCGTTCGTTTATACTATTAATGAACGGACACTAGCAAGACAAGCTTATTCATCTTCTTAAAGAAACACAAACAAGAAAACCCTGTTCGTTGAGTTTGACCGAAGTTAAACGAACAAACATGAACATGGCCTGTTTGTGTTTGTTCGGTTTGTTTACAGGCCTATACGTGCATTATCTATGACAAATTTATTTTGTAGTTATATGTTCCTAAGTATAACTTTTCACTTTTGTTTGTTATATCTGCTTACTTTTTTAATATAAAAATAAGTTGGTTTTTTCTGTCACATTAGATATTTTTTACCAATTATATTAATTTATTTTGTGCAGATTGGAACTCCAATTTGCATTCCTCAAAGGGAGTATATAGATATCGGGCGGATTTCTTCCATTGAGAATAACCACAAGCCTGTTGACTTTGCCAAGAAAGGTCAAAGGGTGGCTATCAAGGTATGAAGCTTCACATAAAATCATGAAACCTAAACATGACCCCCCCTTTAACCTATTTCTTTAAGCATTGATGAGTTGGTGGGCAATAACCAAGTTGTAAACATGTGAGTCGAGTTGGTGAGTTGTAAACAAATGGGTTGGCATGCTTAACTAAACGGGTCAAACAGGTCAATCTGAACTTTACGGGTTAAGCCGGTTAAATGGGTCATCAGCAGGTTTGTGGTGCGTAGTTATAGCCTCCGTTTCTTATAAATGATAATGCTATATATGTTTACGTAAACTATATATTCACCGAAATAATTTTACGTTTTCTAAACATGTTTATATAAATTTTTTTTTCTTTAGTTATCTTTTAACAAAATTAGGTGTAATTTGCAGTTGGATATATTTACAGGTGGCAATTTGACGTATTGTTTTTATTTGACGGGTCCAATGGGTAAAGTCAAAATTTAATTAAAAAGTAAACGGGTGGGTCAAATCGGTTGAAGGTTTTTATGTGTATTTAAAATGCAGCCACCTAAATCTCTACTTAAAAGTTTAGATTGGTTTTTTTTAAAAGTACAGTTTCTAATTTCATTTATCATGCTTTTAATTATTTTACATTGGTAGATAACGGGAAGCAATGCCGAGGAGCAGCAAAAAATGTTTGGGAGGCATTTTGAGATGGAAGACGAACTAGTCAGCCACATTTCTCGAAACTCGATCGATGTACTAAAGGCCAATTATCGGGTAATTAAGAATTGCAATCTAAATCAATTATTATTTCACATGTGTTTGTTTGATTATAGCTTATACTTCATTATTCTCCACTTGTATATAGGATGAGTTGACCAATGAAGAATGGAAGTTGGTTGTCAAACTGAAACATCTGTTCAAGATACAATGAGTTCACCGGTCTATGCTTTTTCATACTTTACCTTTCAGGCGGCAGCCGTAGTGGTGGTATACAAAGAGTTCAATTTAAAACACTAAAACGTGGCGGGCACGGCAATATTGTCAATTTTCAGAGTCAGGTTTGCAAGATTTGGTCTCTCGATTGCTCGAGTTGATTTGATCCATAAGAAGCATCTGACTTGATCTGAATGATTTCTCCTTTTTTGCTTTGGACACTGTTTTTGAACTTTTAAATGTTTGTGAAATTTTCGCTGTGTGTCGCATAGTATTGAAAGAAAAGTTCATGTTTATTGACATTTAGGCCTGGTAAGACGGGCAGGTCTAGTTGGGCGGGGTAACTAGTTAGAATGGATTCGGGTTTGGGTTAGAATCTACGCCGTTAACCGTGTAGGAGCAGAAGCACCCGTAAGCATATAGATCACTAGTTCGTATCAGGATTTTCTAAATGAGTAGCACTTTACACACATTAATCAAATGCACATTAATGAACTTCTAAAAGTTGCTAACTAAAATCTCCAAATTTAGTATCAATTCAAAAACTTAATTACATATACCCATTAAGACACTTAGGGGGTGTTTGGTAGAGGGATTTGATTGGGGAGAAATGGAATTAGAAATATTTCTTTTGTTTGTTTTCCACTTTTCATTTCTATTTCTCTTTCTATTTCTCTAAAACTAGAGAATTCCATTTCTCTTTAAAACAAAGAGAAATCCATTTCTCAGCAGCCTCCTCATAGCATGTCACCACCTCGTCTCCGGCCACCACCTCGTCTCCGACCACCACCTCGTCTCCGGTCACCACCCCGTCTCCGGCCACCACCTCGTCTCCAAGTCTGCAACCGCCACCTCGTCTCCAAGTCTGCAACCACCACCCCGTCTCCGCCGTTCGCAGTGGTGAACACAGAGATGGTAACCGGTTGTAGGTTGCAGGTGGTACGGGTGAACGGAAATTAGGGTTTCAAGTGGTGGTTCGTGGTAGGTTAGGGTTTTCAGATGGTCGGGTGATTGTGGTCGCAGGTGGGTGACAGTGGTGGTGGAAATCGGCGGTGGTCGCAGGTGGCTTCTGATTATCATCATCATCATCGCCACCACAACCACCACCACAAAATCTCCAAAGAGGCAGTGATGACAGATCTGAGCCTCCTTTTTCTATATCTTATGTTCCAAAAATTTGAATCTTTTTAATTTCTTGTGTAATGTGGTTGAAGAAGGGGATTTGGTGGCGGCAGCCGGTGGTGGTGGGCTGTGGTTGAAGAAAGGGCTGTGGTGGTGGTGCTGGTGGTGGTGGGGCTGTGGTGGTGGGGCTGCGGTGGTGAGTGGTGTCAGGTTGGGTGGAGGTGGGGTTGGGTATGGTAGAGTTCTCTGTTTATTTTCTCGTGTACCAAACAAGAGAAATGATTCTCATTCTCCATACCAATTCTCTTTCTCTACAATTCCATTTCCATTTCTATTTTCTCTCCTTTTCCATTCTCTGTACCAAACACCCCCTTATAAGAATGTTATTGCAACATCTAAAACTAAACCGTGCTAGTATGCATGATGTGAGCTTTCTTTTAAAAAGCGCAGGCGTGACCAGATGTGAGGTGATACTTACGACAGTGAGGCGACGGGTGTACAGTACATGAGACGGAGGTATTGCGGCACGTGCCACGGGGTATTGCGGCTAGGGGTGTTAATCAAGTTGGGTTGACAGGTTGAAAGCTCACATCATGCATATTTTTATTCGTGTTGTGTCGTGTTGACTCATTTAAATTTGTGTCATGTTCGAGTTGTGTTTCGTGTCAAATCATTTTACGTTCATATACGAATATGAGTAATATCTATTGACCTGGTAATAAGTTTAACAATTAATTACTCTTATGCATATAAAACTTGTTAATTATTTGTGATAAATCTAATTGTTATTTTTTTTTGTATTTATGTCATTTCTAATTAACAAACCTAGATTCACATATTGAGTTAAAGATAAGAACAGACAAATAAAATAACCAGACAATAGACAGTTAAAACAAATAAAATGAAAATGTTAAAAGTAAAAAAGTAGATTCAAATAGTTTAAAAAGAAATTAGTTTTACTTTTAAAAGTTAATTGGTATATGAAGAATTAAAATCAAAGTATTTAACTTTAAAACTTAAAACTTCTTCTCTTTAAAATTAAAATATGAACTTTTTTAAAATTGCTAAACGAGTTAACATGTCAGCCCACTTTTTAACTGGTCAGTTCGGGTTGACCTATTTTTTAAACATTTCGGGGGAGTTGACATGTTTAAGAAAACGAGTCGTGTCAGACGACCCAAAACCTATATTGTTTCGTGTTTGGTTTGTTTGGGGTTTTGGGTTGTGTCAGGAATTGACAACCATGATTGCGGCAAACATGCCATGGGGTATGGCGGCAACAACCCTCCATTTTCCTTACGGATAGCTTACGCAGTTGGCACAGTTTGAAACCAAATAAAAAATGTAGTTGTAGTGCTTATTTAACACTCATTTTTTTATTTTAGGGTGATTGAAAGAAGTGACGTCAGGGTAGTTTATGATAAAACTTAGATGATAGTATATGATTGGTCGGGTCTTAGGTAGTTGAAAAAAATGAAAGGAGCACCCCCACCATCCTTGTTTTAAAATGCAGTTGCGTATCCTAAATCCATGAACGTTTGGTGAATCATAATATATACATCAAACGATTTAAACCAACTAGTCTCCCCATTTTTAAATGCAATGTAAGGTGAGAGGGGCCAATAACTTCTTTGTCCTCGATTATTGATGAGATTGGAATAACATCAACATCATCTTCACACAATTGTCGAACATGAACAACTAAACGAACGTGTTTTCTTGTTTGTGTCTTTAAGTTAAGAAAGTGAACGTGTTCATGTTCGTTCGTTAATAGTATAAATGAACAATCATTACTAAACATAAGTTGGCGAATATAAACGAACATAACAGAACGAATTATAAACACCAATTAAACGAAAACGTGAACATCAATCTGTTGGTTAATTAATATTGTACCGATAACCCTAGCCATATCAAGTATGAATTTTTTTTGTTGGTTAATTAAAATATATATCACTATCTAGTTTTGGAGCGATGGTACCAATAGTGTGTTCATTTAGATTGACTGGATTAACGATACGAATCTAACTCGATTGGATTTCAAAGATAAAGGGTGTTATATGTACTTCAAGAAACCTCATGGGCATTATTTGCACTTTCTGGAACCTTTGTTGGTGCCTCTTCTACACCTGCTTTTAGGTCCTTACTCTTTCCTTTTTTTCCTTATCTTCTCATCATTTTCTTTTATAAAGCATATATCTTTGTTACATCATAGTTCATCAAAGACGGATATATAGGAGATAATAACTTTATACAGTATTAAATAATACAAATTATTGTTTACTTTCGGCTTTTTCGCAACCATAATATTACACTTTTGGTTCTCTATTTCACGAGTAATAATCTTTTGTCCTTTAGTAACCATGAGAACCTATAACCAATAAAGTCATGAGACTTCACCAAGTTGTCGTAGTAACTTTTGAGAAGTTGTGGTAGTAATACAATAGAAGAAAATTCGAATTAAGATCTCTACTAAAAGGAAATCAGATGCTTATTATTGCATCATTGATCACCCCTCAAATACGCAACATGATTATCCAAACGCAAAAAGGTACCCTACATTGAATGGAATGTATGTCTTGAATACGCAACTCTAGTCAATCGGTCAATCAACGCCATTCTAGTCGGTTATTTGTTAAGTTAAAGTTTTTAAAAAGATGCACCTTTTAAAAAAGTTGAAATAAAAAGAAAATTAAAGAAAAAGTAGGTGATGTAGCCACATAAGGTGATAACCCCTCACGGAAATGAATAAAGGTGGTAATTGTGTTCCGAAAGTGTTGATGATGTAATATTAAATTATTAAAGCGAGGTATTCATTTTTAATAGGGGTGAGCAATAACCGAATCGTTAACCGAAACCGAACTGAAAACCGGCAAAACTGAACCGATATAACCGAAAACCGAATTAACCGAAATTAACCCAACCGAACCGAACTCTTCACTTTTTAATATTTTCAAGCCTTTCCCCCCTCTATTTCATGTATTATATGTATTAATAGTTTAATAATATCATTTTCATGTATTTATATCTCTATTTCATGTACTAATATCTCAATTCATATATTTATACATTCATTTCATGTGGTTATGCATTCATTTCATGTATTTAAACATTCATTTCATGTATTTTTAAGTAAAATTTTAGCCCAAGTTTGAAACTGGTTATTAACCGAAATTAACCTAATCGAACCGATAACCGATCGGTTATTAACCGAAATTAACCTAATCGAACCGAACCGAGCACACCCCTAACTTTTAATATACAGAAAAAGAGTTATTATTTAATTAGTTTTACTCTTATTTTAATAATTAAGTTTCTTTTACGTAGGTTACTTAAACACTTCTTAATGTAACTTTATTTGGTATGTATACGGATGTACAGAGAGTGCCGTATGGGCGTATAGATGGTAGTAACACGAGTATACATAGTTACGAACACGTAAAGGATAGTTTGCGGGCGCATAAAAAGAAATGAGATACTTGAAAACTCATGAAAACCATTTTTATTTCTTTTTGGTTTTGATAAAGATTAATAACACATGAAAAAAATAAATAAGAAAAAATATATAAAAACTAATATTTAAAATTGCCTTTCACAAGTTTTAAGTTAAATATGATTTTTGTTGAAATATGTGTGCATTCATATTTTTTTTAAGTATAACTACTTTTAACTTTTTGAATCCAATTTTATTTGTATTTACTCCTAAATTTTACTACATTGTTTTACTAATGATTAATTCTACTTTATGGCTAATTTTGATTTCGTATATATCTTGTGAAATATATAATACTTGTTTATCCTCCAGTGTTACGGGAGTTTATTTAAAGTTTTGTTTTTAATCAGTTTGCTATTTTATGATGATTCATTTTATTTTTTAACGTAGTTCTGCTTTAATTAAATACATATATATTAGTTTGTTATTATATTTTTTAACGTTTGGGTTTTATCAGTTGAGATATTTAGGTTTTTTAGATTTTAAACGAACAAACATAAACTAACACGAGCATGCTGATTTTTTTAAATGTACAAACATGAACACAAATATTTGTCTAATGAAAAAAGGGCGTTGATGTAGTTGACAATGGTGGGTAGTATCGGAAGTTAACCGACGATGGAGATGACAAACCATCAACGGAGAACATGTAAAGCAGATAAATAAAATTAGGGTTTGATGATGAAAGTGTTTATCAATAAATGAGATCTTATAACCCATTTGAGGGTTGTTAGAGTTTGGTAAGATCCATAACCGGTGAAAATTATTCTTTGATGATTAAGGGGTTATTTTACAAACAAATGAGATGTTATAACACCCGTTTAAGAGTTATCCGGGTTTGGTGAGTCCCATGACCCATGAAAATTATTGTTTGATTATGAAATAGTTTTCCAAAAAGAGCCTTCCATTCTTTTCCGCGTCATCCTTCCGCATTGGCGGCGAGTGGAGTGCCACAATCCCATTCATCATTTTTGATCTACATAAGCCAAAGCCCATAGCACGTGCGAACGTCCGCCCCATGAAGCGCCGGGGAACCATGCATTCCTCTCGGGCTGGGCTCTCGCGTGTCCGGGGTCCGATCAGATCAACCAGCCTTTAAGGGGGAGTACTGCTTATGGCTTTGTACAGGTAAAAGGCAGTATTCCAGTCATGGGGGCTAAGCTTGTCATAATGTACCGAATTGGGTATTTCAGGGGATGGTGAGTCATCTAAGGGATTTGGCGAGATATAACCCATTTAAAGACTATCCGAGTTTGGTGAGACCCATACCCACGAATTCGGGTCAAATGCATGAGAATCCTCCATTTATAAATCAAACAATCTGGTGGCTCTAGAGACTATACGGAACAACCTGAGAGCAACACCTAAAATTTTATGACAGACAATTATATAGATAATTAGATATTTTATGAATGATACTACACTAAAATACAATGCATACACTACAACACTTTCCCATTCATTATATGCATATTTTATGATAAGTTCAGTCTACACCTTTGTACTCCTATCTTTTATATCTTGTAGGAATTAAAAGAATCATGTTATTTTTCATCTGTATGTTTAGAACCCACCCATATATCTCGTTGAGTGTAGCAATTAACAATTGTGTAATTTTTTCCATTCATGAATTATATAACCTAGAAGCTAGAAATGAATTCTATTTTGGTACACTATATATGTTACACAAACATTCATACAAACAGCCAATCCTGCACAGCTATATATTCATACAAACATTCAATGCTATACAATATGTTTGTGCATTGAATGTTGTGTGAATGTATAATGTATAAGTAATTAAGTATGCTATGTAAATATACACATAGTGTATAAATATGTTGTGTTGCATGTGTACAGCGTAAATATGTTGTGTAAATATATAGTGTGTAAAATATGTCATGTAGGATGTAATTACATGATTCAATATTTTTCTAGCATTTAAAATGCTATTGAATTTTCTATGATAAAAAAAAAATATTTTCTTATTTTAAATAACTACAATACCTGGAGTTTAAATTTAAAATGATAATTAGAAACATACTTATACAGCCTTCAAATTAACATTAAAAGTTACCATACATAAATAAAACAATTGTTACTAAATTACCCTTATCATTAAAATAAATCAAAAATGAAAAAGAAAAGTTTGTGATTTGTCCAACTAACTTCTCCAACTTCTAACACTACAATCACTTCTCGCATAAACTTAATCACACACACGTCCAACTCATTAGAATGATACATCAAACTTTTTTCTAATGTGATTAACTATTTCAATGAATTTTAGCATCCAACATCTTACTTTATAAGTATTTTATCTAATACTGTAATAAGTTTTGATATAAATATTTATAACCTGGTGTATCTAACCCAATCCAACGGATCATCAAATGTTGCATATTTGAATGTCAAACAAAAGAATGAGCACCGATATGGGGCTAAAAAAAGAATAACTTTATGCACCAATAAGACAATTTTCATACTATGAACCAATCAGGCTAGAAAACATTTTCACATAGATTACAAAAAACTCCCTTAATTTATACTTCATGACTAATTGTAGAAATATCAAATTTGTCCCATGACTATATTTAGGTTGTCCAAATAAGAAAAAAAAGTACCAATTTGATAAGAAGATGAGTGGTTGCATTTTTGTTATAATTAAGGAAAAAAAAATGATTTTCTTACGGAAAGCAATTAACAAAAAGAAATATAAACAAACACTCGTAATATAGATATATACATATGCTTACCGGTTATATTCATTAATTCCTGTATATATACATACATACATATTGGATGTTGACCCCCAAAGATTGAAAAAAAAATATATATATTGAAACCATGATATAAGAGGAGATGACCCATAGATTTCAATGGAGTCCCTTTGCACCAATTAACATTGTTAAACCATATGTAATGGCCATAGCCATCCAACCTCCAACCACCACCCTAAAGGTGGACTTGACAGCCGGTGCCCGCCCCAAGGCAGCCCCCAACCATCCAAAAACGGCCAGTGCCACTGTCACCGCTACTGCCACCACCAAAACCCTCACCTTATAAGGCTTTATAAACGAAGCGGCTAATAAAGGCACTATAGCCCCCAATGAAAAAGCTAGAGCTGATGCAGCCGCAGCTTGCCATGGGTTCGGAAGGCTATCGACCTCAGCTTCAACAATATCTCTACGGTTGATCTCTCTTTTAATTTGGGCAACTTCTATATCGAGTTGCGAGTAAACAGAAACAAGTTCTCCAATAGCCATACTACAGGCTCCGGCTACTAAGCCAGCAAAACCCGTCAAGATCATGGCTTTCATGTCTTTTTTAACGGCTCCAACACCCATCATTAGAGAAGCCGTGGAGACTAACCCGTCGTTGGCTCCCAAGACAGCGGCTCGTAGCCATTGGGACCGTTTTGAGTAGTCAAACAAGTCCTTAGGCTCGAGCTCAAGGGTTGTTTGGTGGTGCACCATGTCATGATCAGGAATTGTAGCCATTATAAGTAATTTGAGTGTGTGCCTAACACACGCCTACAAGTAAGTTATTTATAAAGGAGATATTGTTGAGATAAGTTACAAAATGATCCCTTAACTATTCCATCATTTAAATTTGTAGTAAATACAAATACGAATCTCTTTCACATTTTGGACTCATCATCCCCGTTATGAGGAATGCATATATATATATTTTGATATGCACTCATCAATAAATATTGTAAGCATACGTATAACAAAATACATTATTTTTTAAGCAAAAAAAATATAAATAAAATATAAATGCAATATGTATTTGTCTCTTGAAATTCAAAACAAAATATGAGTAAATTTGGGTATGTATATAACATACACGTGTATATATGTTATATTGCATAAACATAACCAGCACATTTATAGGTAAATGATTAAAATTTTGAAAACATACAAAGAAATCCGTTTGATAGTCTTTTATGCACATAAACTAATTTGTTTGTATTTAAGAATACGAAGTTCTAAAAACTTTTAAACATTGATACCATAACAATTAAATGATTAAAATTTTGAAAACATACGAACAAATCAGTTTGATAGTCTTTTATGTACATAAACTAGTTTGTTTGTATTTAAGTACAAAGTTCTAAAAACTTTTTAACCACAAATATCGTAACAATTCCACACATATAGTTATGATGTACAGATAGACGAGGCTGTGTGTCTACTTTTACCAGCCTAAACAATTAGTGTTTTATATTTTTATGGATGAATAGCCATACATATCCTATCTTACATAATATAGTGTAGCTCATCATATATTAGTTTAAAGGATTACTAACAAGAAAACGAATGATACATAAGTAAAAGTACATAATAAATATAATTAAATGATTTGGTTATGACATTGCTATGATAGTTTAATATGTCTGAAAAATAAGTATATTTGTATTTTTCTCTTTTTTATTTCTTAATTGTTTTATTATACCTTGCTATTTTATAAGAACAGAAGTTGGGAGGTGGGCAATGTCGTCAAATAAATTTGTTTCAATTTGTGGCACAACCTTGGAAATGACAAAAGAAAAATGCAAAAAGAAAAAATGAAAAAAAGATGATAATGAATGAAATTACATGTCTTTTAGGTTAATGATGAATAATCTGATTTTTTTTCAACGGTCAAAAGCTTTAAATTTTGCTATGAAATCCCCCAATTAGGGAATTCTAAAGTAACGTACAAAAAGTTAATTTATTCAGCATAAAGTTTAGATTTGACATCATTAGAGTCCGATAATTGGTTAGACATTAGTTAAATAAAAAGGCATCAACAATTTTGTGCATAATATCTAAAATGAAACAATATAAGTGTGGAGGGGTCGAACCCGGCACTACCCGACGGCCCATCAATCACCGTTCACTGTCTCAGCCGATGTCGTTGAACTCGAACCCGCCATCACCACATTACCCGTCCAACCCTCTGTTAAAGCCTAACATCCTGCTAGGCCCGAAGTTTTATTACTTTTTTTTTTTCATTTTAATTCTCCTGTCATCAGTTTCCTGATCTCACTGAAACCCCCAAAATCTAACTTAAATTACCTTTTTTCTGTCATGCACACCAACTGTTCGACCTTTTGCCTCAACCAAACTTCTTGATTTTTCACTCTTGTTCTTTCTATTTTCCTTTTGGGTGCTTAAGGGGGTATTTTGAGTTGGAGTTCTACCCATTTTGCTTTGTTTTGGAGTTATACCTTCCTCCTCTTATGCCTTAGCGGTCGTTGTGGGGTGCTAGATGGGGGGTGAGCAACCCGTAGTTGCTCCCCTCCTTCGAGTGTGAGGGGTTTGATATTTGATTCTTGCTCTAACTCATCTCGAGTCGGGGTCTTTAGGGGTCCGGTGTCTTTTGTGATTTGTTTATTTTTTGTTCTCGTGTGTACATGGCTACCATAAAAAGAATTCGAAACGTAAATACAGGAGGGCTTGGTCCTAGCTACACTTACGGTTTAAGGCCATGCCCCTTTAAGCATTTCACGAGTGTAAGGATGGTAGACCTGGGTCCTCGGGGTTTTTCCGCCTACTTGAGCACATGCAAAGTACCCATTTCAAAACGGATACTCGGAAGAACCTTTTAAAAGACGCTATCTCTAAGGATTTGGACCTTTTTATAGATGTTGGGGAAGCCCTTCGGGCGGGGGATAAATGGTTATGTGGGAGGTGAATGACGTTGCATGCCCTTAGCAGGGGGTGCAAGCATGCTGATGGTGTCTATTCTTTTTCTGTGGATTCTGGAGATGCTGGAGAATTCATCGTTGGGATCCAGAAACCTAATCGTGTGTCTGTGGATAGGGACCCAGGTCCATCTGTAGGAGTGGTTGGGGATGTATCCCTTTTGGAACGGGTTTTCTCCCTTCCCATTCAAACGGTTAAGAGCATCCCCCAAGTTGTCGTTTGGCGTTTGCTCAGACTTTGGCATGCGCTTTACGCAAGGTAGTGGATTCACCAGGCTCGATTGAGAATTGGGTCAAATTACTATTGTTGCCGCGTTGTACTTTAAGGGTGGTGAAACCTTCCACTAGGCAGGAACGCAGGTCAGGGAATCGAAAGTCTTTGCAATGTAGTAGCATTCAGCAAGCACTTGCGGTGTGGAAAGATGGATCTGGTTTTGCTGACTTGGTTCTTTCTCTCTTTGATAACGTAGGGGGGAGCACTTTTTCTAAAAGAGAGGTGGGAGGGGAGGAGGGTTCTGAAAACAGCCTCAATATTAAACAATGTCTCAGGAAAGTCAGGGATGGTCATTTCACAGCTGCAGTCAAGGTATTATGCTCAAGTGGGGTTGCCCCTCTCGGAGATTCAACCATGAAAGCCCTCATTGATAAACACCCAGTGGTGCCGCCTCCGTCCTTGCCTTCTAGCTCTGTCGCCCTGCCTACTCTCTCTGTGGATGGGGACTGTGTGCTTAGATGTATCCGATCATTTCCTAAATGGACCTCATGCGGGAGAGACGGGATGCGGGCGCAACACTTGTTGGACGCTCTTAGTGGTGAGGGATCAGTGACTTCCATGGGTCTACTCTCAGCCATCACTGAAGTCGTCAACTTATGGCTAGGGGGTCTGTGCCCCAAGGTGCTCGCTGAGTTTATTGCTTCGGCCCCCCTTACCCCTTTATTAAAGCCGGATAATGGAATTCGGCCCATTGCTGTGGGGGCTATCTGGCGTAGGTTGGTTTCTAAAGTGGCTATGAAGATGGTTGGGAAAGAAATGACTCAGTATTTAGGGGACTTTCAGTTTGGGGTGGGGACCCCTAATGGGGCAGAGGCGGTGCTTCACAGCGCGAACCGGTTTCTTAACTCCTTTCACGCGGACGGCTCTTTAGCTATGCTTACCGTGGACTTCTCCAACGCCTTCAATATGGTTGACCGCACAGCCCTTCTCCAGGAGGTTCATCATCATTGCCCGTCTATCTATCTATGGGTCCAGTTCCTTTATGCCCAGCCGGCTAGGTTGTATGTTGGTGATGACTGTATAGGGGCTACTACTGGGGTTCAGCAGGGAGACCCCCTTGGGCCCCTCCTCTTTGCCTTAGCATTACACCCTCTTGTTCTCCGGGTACAAAATGACTGTAACCTCCCATTTCATGCTTGGTACTTGGATGATGGGACTATTATTGGTGGTGCCAACGAAGTCGCTAAAGCCCTAGACATTATCAACTCGGAAGGGCCATCATTGGGGCTGCAACTTAATATTAAGAAAACCGAGGTTTTTTGGCCAGCGTGTAATGGGGTGAAAGTCAAAGATGGGCTCTTCCCTAGTGGGATTGGTAGACCAGAGAGAGGGGTAAAGCTCCTTGGAGGGGCTGTTAGTCGAGATCCCTACTTTATTAAGGAGTTGGCGAGGCGGAGAGCATCTCGTGCGGTTGGTCTTATGAAACTCTTACCTTGCCTTAGGGATCCCCAGAGCGAACTCCTCCTGCTTAGGTCTTGCATGGGGGTTGCTAAGTTGCTTTTTGGGTTACGAACATGCCACCCTCATTTGATGGATGATGCGGTATCCTGTTTTGATAAGGGGCTACGAGAAGCCATCGAAGACATAGTTGTATGTGGAGGCCCGTTCTTTGGTGATCTTCAGTGGCGACTTGCATCTTTACCGATGCGCTTAGGGGGTTTAGGCCTTCTTTTGGCTGATGATGTTGGGGTTTACGCTTTTGTAGCGTCGAGGGCTCAGTCTTGGAAGCTACAGAATCACATCTTAAGGAATAGCAGGGTTGTCGACCTGGACTCAGACTACGTGCAGGCCCTGGAACGCCTAAATGGTGCTCTCCCAGACTTTGACATTGGCGGTTTCTCTAATATGGACACCGCCCCACCAAAGCCTCAAAAAACTTTGGCGAATGCCCTTTTTGGCAAAATCGCTCAGAGCCTGGGAGAAGTTTTTGGATTGTCCCCCCGACAGAAGGCGGTTATTGAATGCTTACAAGGTCCTCATGCCCAATATTTTCTGACCGTTATCCCGATTGATGGCTTGGGCCAAAGCATGTCTGCGGTCGAGTATAGGGCCATTCTTAAGTACCGTTTGATGGTCCTAATGTACCCAGAAGACGAAACATGTCCGATCTGCCGTAAGGCTTGCCTGGATAAATTCGGAGAGCATGCGGTTCATTGCAAGGAGATGCCTGGGTTCAAATACCGACTTGATTGGGTGCGGGACGTTCTTTGGGACATCTTAAGGCGAGCTGGGATATCAGCTAAAAAGGAAGCCCCCGTAAACTTCCTTACAGACCCCTCAGAAGGGAGATCCACTCTACGACCGGCAGATTTGTTCGTCTTTGGTTGGGCCGGGGGAAAACACGCTTGTGTTGACCTCACAGGGGTATCTCCCTTAGCTGGTTTGAGGGATAATGGGTTTGTAGCTGGGCAAGCAATGAAAAGGGCTGAAACGAAGAAGGTGGAGAAACATGCTAAAGCCTGCGAAGAGAACCAACATGTTTTTGTTCCTCTGGCTTTTGATACATTTGGCTCATTGGCACCGGAAGCTATCCGTTTCCTAACCAGGATCCAACAGGTTATGCATAGCAATGTGTCGACTCCAAAGGGGCAGGGGTATGTCTTTAGCAGGTTAGGGTTTGCAATTCAGAAAGGGGTGGCGGCGCAGCTTGTTGCCCGCCTACCTGCTATATTGATGTAATATCTTTGTTTCTATTTATTGTAGTTGGTTTATTAAAAAAAAAATTATATGTATTTTTATAAAAAAATATATATATAATCAATGTTTCAACACAATTACATAACCACTAGCTTGGTCTAGCGACAAATGAGTATGACATCTAACCAAAAGGTTGTGGGTTCTATTATTATTTGAGACATTTTTTAAGCTTATTTTTACACAAAAGTTTTTTACACAACTCAAACATAATCAAGTAAGTTCATTTAAAATTAAATTGTTTAAACCTAACAAAATATTCGTTTTACTTAAGGTCCAGTAAGTTTTTCGCCATTGGCCCCAAAAATTTTTCATCTTCTCATAGCTGGCCCTGCCCTCTACTCCCTCTCTCCCCTACACACATACATGTTTCTCTCTCCTTTCATTTCACTGCATTATATCACCCATAGTTGATACCCCAACGAGGAATATGGTGAGGGTGCTGTCACACCCCCAATTTAGGCTTAGGAGTGTGAACCATAGTTGGTATCATATTTGTAAATAATTCAGAGTTATGGGTTTTAGGGAAGACTTTATAAAAACAAAGGATCGATAATATAAAATATTTACATTACAAAAGACGAGACAAAAGCCTCGTTTAGTATTTACTTGTTTATAGTTTACAAAACCACCATGTTTTAATATTTACACAAAATTATCCGAGCCATCGGATTCTAGAGTTTCTTCGTCCTTCAAGCTCTAATCTTGATTACCTGCAAAATGTTATTAAAATACGTCAGCAACGAATGCCGGTGAATATGCTGACGCTAAAATATTTTCTTTACTTAATTACCCCTCGAGACCACGTAAGTCTCGGCCCATCTTGGCTTAGGAATAATCAAGTTAAAACAATCATCATAAATTTGAGTCTCTGCACTAGGTCACCTCAGCGAAACACCGCATCGTTTATGACATAACTTAGGTACCATAAATATACACATGGCCATTCCTCACTCGGACGTAACTTAGGTCCGGCCCATCGTGGCTGGAGGTCGTGACCAAGCGTGGTGCGATGTGCCCACCGCGTTCCACATATGTAAGGATCCAGACAAACGTATACCATAGCCTGAGGGCTGGCTTATACTCTTATTTATAATATTTTTAGAGACACGTAGCCTCATGTAAAGTTTTACACATAACATGTTTATTTGTTTGAAAACAAGTTTGTAAAAGTGGGGCGTATTCACCTTTTCAATGGGATCGGCTTCCAACACCGTCCGTTAGTCTTTCCTTCGCTATCTCGCACCTATAGTACGAGTATAACATTCATTAGTCGGATACACGATCCGGATTTAAAACATTTAGTCTTATTTATCTCGATGAACCTTTAGTTCATTATCTCTTTTTTACTTTAAAACCTTTAGTTAAAAAGTAATCTTAATAAACCTTTAGTTTATTTTTAAAACCCGTCGTTTCTTCTTCATTAAGAAACATATTCTTTTCTTTATTATTTTTATTATTTAAGTATACTCATTATACTTAAATAATATATTTTATAACAAAGAATATTTATACACATATATATTCATATATATATATATATATTTTATTTCTCTTTCTTTATTTTCTTTGTTATTCATTTCTTTGTTTATCGAGAATAATATCGACTTGGGTATTAAGCCGTTGTAATATTTTATTATTATTTTGGTAGGGCATTATGCCTACTTTGCTTGGCTTAAAAATACCCTTCACACTCGACAGCACTTCGACTCTATCCTTCTTATCAACACACGCTTGATCAATCCTTGACACGTTTATCGAGACACCAACACCTTATATCACGTACTTCAAGGCAACTATCGGGACGTCGGGCAGCACCTCCTCTTTACTTGGAACGTCGTTGGAAAGTGGCACGTTTATCGAGGTGGAGGGCACGGAAAACGAGGTAACGGGGCACGTAAAACGAGGTGGATCGATGGCACGCATTTCGAGGTGTAGAGAGAGTAGTGAGAGAGAGTAAACTGAATTTTGGTGTGAGTTTGAGAAGATTCCATGGCCGCTATTTATAGGGCTGATTTTGGGTCCCATCGCGGTACGCGATGGGTTCCCTGGCTGGCCCGCCGCGTACCGCGACGTAGGCCTGCCCAGTCATTCCCTAGACCTGCCACGTGTCGAGGCGTCGTTCCACGTGGCGACACGTGGCGGACGTGTTGCCACGTGGTGACACGTGGCAGCAGGCGTTGCCACCGTGTGCCACGTGGAACACGTGTCAATACATGTCAGACAACCCATCGCGGTACGCGATGGGTGTCTTTCTTGACCCGTCGCGTAGCGCGATGAGTCCAGAAATCAGATTTTTTCATTTTGGCCCCTGAAGTTTAGAAATTGGCAGAATTGGTCCATTGACTATGAAAATTGACATTTTTGGCCCGATATTTACGTGATGTTACAGGTGGCAACGGTGTACCCGTTACCCATCCCCACCTCCCTAAGAGTTAATTGCATTTTATGTGTAGATTGTGGTTTTGTGTTTTTCTTTCTCCTAAAAATTACGAATTTTAATTCCAGTATTTATAAGACTGTAGCTTGTTTAATTTTACGCAACTATCTATTAAAAAAAACATGTTAAATTTAAAGTGGTTATTTTACACTTCTTATGACAAGTAACAATTAATAACCCTCCATCGTTCTCTCACTAACACCCTTTTCCTCGGCTAAAATGGAAGATCCCGTCACATACCTTTGGCACATGACCCTTCATATCAACATTCTAATCAACGGGGTCTTGAGTGAAATAGATTTTCAAATCAGTTCCCTGCATAACATGGATAATTATTATCAACCATATTTAACCTTACAACTAGATCTTAAGCACCACAAGGCTACAATATTTAAGGTGGTTGAAGGGATGCCATAAGGGTAATACTAGATCTGGGGTTTGGGGACTCATTAGGATGGTAGAAGAAGAGGAAAGGTAGTACATTACCTCATCTTTAAGGCCGCTACTTGCAAGTCGCAACAATGAAACTATTGAGGCATAGTAGCTTGGTGATATCAAAGTGGTACCTAGAGTTGTTCATTTTCATGAGGTTGATGGTCCGAGTTTTATAGTGAATAATGATGTAGATTTATAAGTAAGATCAACGGGTATATGAAATAGTTCTTGTGGTTTAATTATTTTAATTGATTGAATATTTTAGTTATTTTACTGAAAAATATTAACAAAATTACTTTAAAAGTCAAAAAATTTTACAAACTTAAAAGGTCATAATTCAAGATACGATTAACACTAAACCATAGAAACTATTTGTATGATCAACTTTGGTTTAAATATTTAACTATGACCCAGTTTACGTCACGTTCCACATAACCGCTTTTTTCACGCTTTTGCTTTATCTTGTTTATTTTAGGTTCATTATTAATTAAATAATTGTAACACGGCATTAACTTATTGCTTTAAGGGAAATTCGTGTCGACCCCCAACGGATTAAATTAGAGTTTGTGTAAGTTTTAAACTTAATTAATTGGCTTGGATTTTGCTCGTTTATTATTTTTCTTGTTTTAATACCTGTAATGCTATTTGTTATTATGTTATACATATTTATATATCTATAGTTTTAATTTATAACTTTATTATACAATATATACTATTTGGTTATATAATTACAAGTACATGTTTAATGATATTTGTTATATATTTTATCTATATTAGATAAAAAGAATTTATGCATGTAAATGATATGTTTCGTTAGACTTACGTCAATCAAGTAACTCCGCGTTCGAACTTATTTGTTAAATCGAACTTAATTCATGCTCGAGCTTATTTGAGTTAGGTTTAACCGGTGCTTGTAATAAGTCCATCTTAAATGGTACACGAACAACTTAAATCATTTATGCGTCCACTAATTTTTTTATTTTATTTTTGACAACTAATATTTACTCCTAAATTCATCTAACATGTATAATGACGGAATTTAAACATATGATGACTCGCAAAGAAAGAAAACACCTATTAAAGCATGAGATATCATTGGACGTAAGCTTAAATTTCGGGACAATTCCCAAAATGATCCAAAACAAGAGAAAGAGAAAAAAAAAGATCATAAATGTGTTCAAGTTCCCAAACTAACCCATAAAATATGTAATGAGCTGATGCTTTGGTAAGATAAACGACGAGATTTTTAAACCAATCAAAATGTGACATGTGTAAAGGATCTGACACACCAGACGAGAGTTTTAAAAAACTCGTTTGTTCCGACCATATTTTTAACTTAATTCACTTTTTATAAAACAGTCTATCAAGACAGTTTTTTAATGTTTTATCTGGTCAGTTCATATTTTATTATTTCTAACTTCATCTTATTCATCTTCATCTTCATCTTCAAATGAATGATCCGGATCCGGATCCACATACTTTGCATCATCAGTGAATGGATTCATGGGTTTTTTCGATTTTCTTGGTTTTCTTGATTTTTGACCCGGGTTGAAATCGGGTTGCATTCTTGACCCGTGACACCATTTATTGATGGGTTGATTGTTTTCTTCATCCAACCAATCATGTGATCAGAAGATCTGTTTTCAAGAACCAACACTAGTACACTACAATGTTTTTGATGAGTTGTTGTTGTTGGATATTTTAGCCTGATGCGAAATGGGCCGGGTCAAGAAAGTATGAAAGTGTGAGGAAGCTGAAGAAAATGGATGAAAGGTGAGTTCTTTGGGGTGTTTTCATGGTGGGTTTTTAGTAAAGATTGAAGCTTTTTTTATGAAGATAAAGAAGATGAAGTTATGAATAATAATAATTTGAACGGACTAGACAAGAAACATAAAAAACCGTCTTGATAGACTGTTTTATAAAAAGTGAATTAAGTTAAAAATATGGTCGGAACAGACGAGATTTTTACACATGTCACCTTTTGATTGGTTTAAAAATCATGTCGTTTATTTTCCCAAAGCGTCGGCTCAGTACATATATCATGGATTAGTTTGAAAACTTGAACACATTTAGGATTATTTTCTCTCTCTCTTGTTTTTGGATATTTTGGGAATTGTCCCTTAAATTTCACTAGAAGAATGAAAAATTGAAAATCCCATGATTTTCTTAAAATAGAATGGAACACGCGTACCAAAAAAATTTGTATCATTTCGTGTTACCATTTATCAATCAATGACTTCTTTTTGGAAAGTTAGATTATATCATCTTCACTAAACCCAAAAGACAATATGCGGTCTTACTCAACTATTAATATGCGTTTAGAAAACTCATTAATCATTTAAAAATAAAAAAAAAAGTAATTTAACTTGTGTTATTTTAGAGATGATATTTTTTTTGAACGACTAACTAAGTGATGCCGGGTACTCCGTACGCGGCACCAATTAGCTAAAGGTAGCCCGAGCCGGCCACTAGTCCAGACGGACGGAGCCCCTAGCGGTTCACATGTTGAGGGATTCACCAGATAAAACCCGACCCCCACGCCCGCCAAACGGCACGACAGCGAGGAGCCGGTAAAACCAGGTGAGATCAGGACTCGAACCCTGGCAAGCCAGGGTCATCCCTCATATCTCTCATATAAATTGGTGGTAGTGAGGTTTGAACCTCATACCTCTCACTAGTAAAGTGTTACTAGTGAGTGCTCTACCATTGAGCCACATCCAATTTATATTTTAGAGATGATATGAAAGATTTTTCACCATTGATAATTGTGCTTAATAAAAAAAAACATTTTCTCATAAAGGCAAGGAATATATATAAACAAAAAGGTAGCAAGAACTCAAGAAGCTACAAAGTATATATAAAGGAAAACAACAAAGGCCAAGAGATTCAAAACCACAATATCGCAAAATTAAATTGACACCATTAATTTCAATATATTGTAGTGAACCCGCCTAGATGGATGATCCAAAGAAATCTTAAAAACCTTGAATCCATTTACAATTTTGTAGGGATAACTAGTCTTGTCACTAAAAGTGAAGTCACCACACACCCGACAAAGACACCATAAAGCAATGAATTGAATAGCATTTAGATTTCTTGCTGTGGAATATATGAAGATTAGAAACCTCCATATCAAAGAGATCACAAGTAATGACACATTGCCGGTGATAATCTTGCACCAATGTAAAAGCTGAGATCAAACAAGTTTAGCAACATCACAATTAGCAAGCAAATGATAGCCAGTTTCATCATGGAGGCCACACACGGCACAAGTGAGGGACATTAAGATCGTGTTTTGTAAGAGAATCCTTTGAAGGAAATTTTTTCAAAAGAGCATGGCTAACAAAGATATTGATTTTGATTGGAACATTGTTATCGGAAACAAATTTTGAATCATAAGCAGGAAGAAGATAGCAGTGTAGAGACTAAAGTTGTATTGTTAGCCCAAGGTTAATGTTGATCAGTTCTTCATGTTAGTATTAGAAAAACATGGATGATATGATAAACCTATACTAAAAACGTATATGTTATAGCAGAGAGGGTAGCCACAACAAAGGAGTATGATCCAGGAGACATACTTGCCAGCTTGGTCGAGTTCCCTTTAGAATGTATGCTAATGATAGGTATTAGGGTTTTATGAAAACCGTAATATGAGAGAGAGAGAGAGAGAGAGAGAGAGGCACACAATTTCGTGATGTGTGTTTAGGTTATGTTATATGATGTAAATTATCCTTTCCACACACACACACACATACACACACACACACAAAGGCAAAACCCTTTATTAGCGAGTAAGAGTAATATGCTCCATCAACAATTACCAAGCTAATATATTATAAGGTATCATTTAATTATTTTGATCTTATTATTATATAAATGATAATGAATACCATGTAAATAATATATAAAATACATTTATTTTTACATTCTCCTATTGACCGATTAATCATTTATTATGAGCATTAGAATATTAGTCTGTAAATGTTAACACTTGTTTTAGCTTTAAACTCAAACTGAAGCAGAAAAATACAATCATTGAATTGAACATCAGCCCAAGACCCTCATTAATCATACTGCAGTTATTGTTTAAAACCTAAGTAGTTATGATCAAAATTTTTATGTAAGCCCATCAAACATTTGATTTGTAATGTTGTAAAAATCAGATTCCAAGGCCTTGGAATCGGCGATTCCAAGGTCCTCAGACATCAACCTTGCCGCATTTTTCCCAACTCGGCGACAATTACTCGTCAAGGTCCAGCTCGGTCAAAAGTCGGAGTACTCAAGATTACTCGGCCTCCAAGGCCAACTCGGCCACAATTTTTTTTATTTTCTTTATTTTTTATTATTTAGTGAAAAAAATAAAATAACAACAAAACATGAATTTTTTGAATTATGTTTTTTTTTTCAAATGAATCATGCTTATTTTGACATGAATTATGCTTATCTTAACATATATATAATATCCAATAATTATTTTATGTTATATTTATCATATCCGAGTACTTCGAATACTCCCTACAAGGGGGTTGGGCACCTATGGACCAGCTAGAGAGTTTTACAACATTGGTCATATCACACGCAGAACATATTAAAAAACATACAAAATCAAAACTGAGAAAATTTTATTAAATAAAACATAAGTAAATACAACATGCAATCAAATAAGGTCTTTAGTAAATCCCATATTAAAACTTGTTCTTCAAAAACTTTAGGTGGGAGACCTTAGTCATCGGTTCTGCAAGCATTTTATTAGTACTAATATATTCAATACAAGGATTATTTCATCAACTCGTTCACGTACAAACATGTCATACCCTGACTCAGGGCCTAGGCTTATGACCCATTAATTGATATATGTTTTGAAAATACACCAGAGTTGTGTTATTTTAGCGGAAGACTTTGAATAAATAATTATTATATTGAAAACTATAAATTTAAATAAATGTTTGGTATTTCAAATACATGTATTTTGAAAACATAAATTTTCTATAACATTCTGATTAAAAATAACTGAGTCATCAGATAGCATCTAATGACTATATCTCTCGACTTCTAATCAAGTCTTTAAGTATGTTCTAACCTTACTATTTCACTGAAATATGGGAAAAATACGTTAGCACACAGCTGGTGAATGACCTTGGCTGTTGTAAAAACTTTTTTTAATGTCATTGTGAAATCAACAATAGTACTTTGTGACTACTCAATAGGCACCCAACTTAATTGTGTTAAATTATTTAAGTACATGTACAATTAAAAATATACATAAATCATTCCTCTGAACAACCCATTAGGCTTCCAGAGGCATGATGATGATTTGCATGGCCTTAGAGGTCAGGGAATGTTGAGACACCATATACGAATGGATCCAGACATATGTATACTTTAATAAAAGTGTCTATTTCTTAGTATTGTAATAAAATGTTTTAAGGATTCATAGATTATGTGCAAACATTCTGACTCTTAAAGAGTTTTAAAAGTTTATAGCGTATTCACCTTTCTGTTTATGATCAGTTTTTAATACTGATTTCTGCTTTTGATTTTTACCTCGGACCTGTAGTATGAGAATAACCTTGCATAAATATCTAGATCAAATTACCTAGCTAGACCTTCAGTCAAAATTGTATAGTTTTAAACCTTGACAAATCATTTGTTTTTTTTATACATTTAGATCTTTAGTCTCCTTGTTTATTTACCAATTATATGATACGTTTCTTCTTCATAAAGAAATGTCTACACCGAGTTTCTTCTTTAAGAAGAAACATTAATTTGACTACATCCTTTGTATATAAAACTTTATGTTTCTTATAAAGAAACATAATTTTGACTATAACCTTTATATATGAAAAGCTATATTATAGTTAAATTTGATCAAGGTTTGGTCTATATTCCTGACTATGGTTTAAACAATTATAATAAAAATTCTTTAGCGGAACCCCTATCTTACGCGGGGTACTTGACGCATAAGGTTGAACGAGCAACACTTCTACTTTACGTCGTGTAATATGACTTAAATCGCCAGAATTTCGAAACTTGGGCTCGTGCCACGGACTACAAGGCTGTGCGTGTTTTGAAGTGTGTTGTGGTGTGAAGGGGTAAGAGCCAGACTCCCCATTTCAAAGGCTAATTTTGGATTTCATCGCTTATCGTGATGGCTTAAAAGATAGGCCACCGCGTAGCGCGATGACTTAGCTTCTCCAGAAGCTGCCACGTTGTTGGACATGTGTCACTAGTTGCTTAATGGGGTCATCACATAGCGCGATGGCCCAAACAGATTTGGCCGTCACGTAGCGCAAAACCGCACACATCTTGGGTTTTGTGAGGCTCCATCGCGTATCGTGATTGGCTTGTCCTTTGCCTATCACATAGCGCGTCGCGGCTATCCCTCATCTTTCAGACTTGCCATATTTAGTCCAGAGTTAGCATGGAAATTTTCGAGATGTTTACATCCTCCCCACCTTTAGAAAATATCGTCCTCAAGAGTTGTTGTCTAGGGATGGGCATTTCCTCTTTCTAGAATCTAAAGATTTGTATTGAAATTCTGAAATCTAAATATTTCAGAAGTTATTGCGAGTTGTTAAGCTCATTGGTTAATTGTGTTACTATTCACTTTACTTTCTGCATTCTAAATATTTACTGCTGTTAACTAGATTTGTCCTTTTAATTTAGTCTATCGAATATTTTCCATCATTGATCTTAATTTATTCTATCAATTGTATTTCTTGAATATTCTCGAGCTCTTTTTCTTTGAACTTTTTATTAATCACAAAACATTTGATACTTTTAATGATATATTGTCCTTGAATATTTTGGTATCTCCAAAAGTTTAATTTATCTTTCCCTTTTAGTCATCCTTTGGGATGGTAGGTCAAATCAACGTCTTATTCCTTTTGTGTTTCTAAAAACTCTTCAAATTTAAAATCTGATTGCCTTCTAAAAAATATCGAATATGAGCATTCTTGTGTATTGAAACGATCTGTATGCTAATATTTTACTTATAATATAGGGAATTAAATACCTTTTTACTATTTATAAAACTTATTGTTTGAAAACGAGTTGCAACCAGTGTACAAGAGTTAACTAATCTATTGGTTATTGCTTTAAGAATTTATGACATTCTTTGCCATACTCATGTATGCCATTGTCTTGATTATTATTGTCGTTGTCAGACATCTTAGGTTTTCTTCTGTCACGATGTTAAGATATTTTCTTTCCTTAATCCGTAGCGATACCCCTGACAAATTTTCCTTTTGGGCAATCCATTTTAAAGTGGTATGTTTCTCCACATGTAAAACATACTCCTAATTTCTTTCTGCATTCTTCTATTGAGTGTCATTCTTTTTTGCAGTATGCACAATTAATTATACCTACTAGTCGACATTTCCTGAAATGTTTTCTTCCACAAGTTTTACATATAGACTTTGGATAATTTTATTAGTTTTCTATCTTCTCGTAATCTTCCAGTTTCTTGGTTTCTTTTCCTTCCTTCCTTTCTTCTTCTTGATTTCTTATCATACTGTTGATTAGATACCCAACAAATTCCATGGCCGAATCAACAGTTGCGGCATATAGGATCTTACCATGTCTCTTATTTCTCTTGGTAATCCATATATATCTCGAGTAACTTTGTTATATTCTGGAGTAACTAGACGTGGTACGATTCGACAATATTCAAGGAATTTGGAATTATATTCCTTGAGATCTATACCACAACCTTGTGATTCCATAACTGAGTTTGAATTTGGTCCATATCATGGATTGGACAAAATTTCTCTAGAATGAGACTTTTGAAGATCTCCCATCTTAGGTTGTATAATGCTTCTCTTGGTAATCCATATATATCTCGAGTAACTTTGTTATATTCTGGAGTAACTAGATGTGGTACCATTCGACTATATTGAAGGAATTTGGAATTATATTCCTTTATATCTATACCAAAAACCTTGTGATTCCATAACTGGGTTGGAATTTGGTCCATATTATGGAATGGACAAAATTTCTCTAGAATGAGACTTTTGAAGTTCTCCCATCTTAGGTTGTATAAAGCTTCTCTAGTCTTAGTTTAAATCAGGGCATTCCACCATTCAAGAGTTCTTTCTTGAACATTGGTGAAGAATATTGGATAGCTTCTTCACATTGCATTTGCTAATGAAGACTACAGATTCTTGTTCCTCTAGCCATCTTAAGGCGACTATAGCATTATTGCCTCCATAATAGGAGAAGAAAGGTGGATTATGGTGGTGGTAGTTATGGTGGTGGATAGTAGTTGTGGCCACTGAGAGAAGGTAGGGGATTATTATAGATGATGAAGGGTGGTTAGTGTTCAGTCATCGCAAATAAATTCCATATGAGCGAAAGAGATGTGTAAAACTTGCCACCTCCGCAAGAAACCTAGCGGAGTTTGGGTCCATTAAGTTTGGGCATGTCAAAATAAGGTGAAAGTTGGGAGTGGTGTGTTACAATCGAAAGTTAGGAATGGTATAAGCAAACTGGTGAAAGTTAGAAGTATGAAAAACAATATCCCTTTTGGCCAATGTTGTAAAACTCGCTAGGTGGTCCCTAGGCGGCCGGCCCCCATGTAGGGAGTACTCGGAATACTCAGGGATTACTCGGATTGTACTCGGACATGATAAATATATCATAAAACAATTATTGGAAATTATATATATGTTAAGATAATCATAATTCACGTCAAAATAATCATAATTCATTTGAAAAAAAAAACATAATTCAAAAAATCCATGTTTTGTTGTTATTTTTTATTTTTTACTAAAAAATAAATAATAATAAAAGAATTGTGGCCAAGTTGACCTTGGAGGCCGAGTAATCCCAAGTACTCCGACTTTTGACCGAGTTGGACCTTGGCGAGTAATGGTGGCCGAATTGGAAAAAGGCCTTGGAATCCGACTTTTACAGCACCTGCTTTTGGCTATGTAATTACCGATGATTAAGGACATTAAGTACAAAGATACCGGTCTCTAAACTTAATGAAGTACAAAGATATCAATTTTTAAATTTAATTAAACTAAGTAGTTTTTTCATAAGTTTGAAAAGTATTAAATTAGTTTTATACTAACCTTATATCATTACATTGATTTCAGTGTGGCAGTTACGTTGACTTTGACATAAATATTTAAATGTGACGTAACTAAATGTGTTTCTTTCCATAAACAATTAAACTGAAGTATTAAACATATTTTACAACATACATGTGTGGTTGTAAATTTATTTAAGTTAGTGTATTATATACATAAGTGTTTACTATATTACCCCAAATTCAATTTGAATGTCTATGCATTTAAATTTAATTTATAATGTCGTATTTACAAAATCAGAATATGACTTTAAACCTATTTTCATACTTCATATTAGAAAACAACATTTAATTATTATTATTATCTTTAACAGAAACACATTCCAACATAACAAATCATAATACTGCTTTCAAAACTAGTTTCATACATAATAAAATAAAAAAGCACATTCCAACATAACATATGAATTAAAGGATAATTTTTGGTTTATTCTCTCACTTTATTAAAAAACAAAACTAGAATGGATAGACAAATTCCATTTTATTCTTTTACTTATTCTAACTAAAAATTGATCACAACAGCAAAAAGTCTCTTGGCCCTTCAATTGTGGATAGATCTGGCTCACACTCATTGTCAAATGAAGATCCATTTTCCTCATCAGAACTATATTGCAAGTCAATTTTCAACTATTCAAGGTTGGATTTCATCTCCATAAGCTGATTTATCCCCATGGTACGTTTATAATCTTCATAAGTAATCCCGCCAAGGAACACTTTCACCTCTTCTTCAAGGTTTTGTCTGAGTTTCTTATCAAATGTAGATTTCTCATTAAACTATGTTAGTGCACGGTTTTGCGTCTAGAGTCTTTGTATTTATCTTTAACGTTTTTGTTTATTAATTAATGTAATAATTAATTTATTTAATAGCTAGTTCGTTAAGTTATAGTCTAGTTCGCTAGGGGATGTTAGCGAACTAGACATTAAAAGTATTCCCTCCTGATTCGTTAGGGGATGTTAACGAATCAAGGGGTGTTTCGCTAATTTAATGTATGTAACGAAGGGGAGGCTGGTTCGCTAGGGGATGTTAGCGAACCAGATCACCTTCTATTTATAGTGAACTCATGTTCACGTTTTATATAGTTTTTTAAGAAGTTTTGGGAATTAATTAAAGAATTGTTGTTCAAACTCTCTCTTAAGCTTCACCTAATATTATACAGATAATATATTGATAATATATACATATACATAACACGGAATCAAGTTAATTATGAGCTAGATCCTTAAACGTATTAATCGATTATTCACAGATTTGAGATCTGTTAATAGTTACTGTTATTTATACGAGTAATCGGGCTCCAACAAGTGGTATCAGAGCTGTTGGTGCTCAATTTACACTTGATTTGGTGTTTTATTGGTTTCGTTTTTGTTAGTTTTCGGTTTTGTTTGGTTTTGAATCAATTGGTAGTTAAATTGGTTGAATTATGGATAATTTGGATTGGATTTGAGTTGATTTAAGTATTGGTAAGGTATTGTGAATTGGAATTGAGATTTGGATTGGTTTACGGTGATTCAGTATTGTTTTGGTTTGTGACCGAAATAGAGTGTGTGTTTTGGTATAATTGGATCGATAATCGAAATCGTTTGATATCGTGGATTAGTGTACTAGATTCGCGATGTTGTTACGAGGATTTTAGTAGGTTGATTGTACGATTTGGTTGAGTAACGAGGTTGTATTACGAATTTGGTATTTCTAGGTTTCTGGGTTGATCTTCATAATTTCTGGAAAATTATGTTGAATGTTTGAAGATTCGAAGATTAACGTAATTCGCTATCATCTTCCTGGTGATTCGCTATATGTTTATTCGTGATTATTCGTTATCAAATTTGTTACTTCGTTACCTTGTTCGTTAGCCAGTTCGTGTGAGTTATTGGTTCGTGTTATCTAGTTCGCTATCTAGATTAACCGATTCGTGTGACACGTGTTCTTCTTGGAATTTTTGTCCTAACAACCTTTGCCACGTGGCATAAGGTGTCAGAGTTTGTTACAAACGGTTGTAACAACCTGATTCGCTATAGTTGATTCGCTATCAACTGTAGCTGATTCGTTATCTTATTTCGCTAAGTATTCCTTAGTGAT
This sequence comes from Bidens hawaiensis, assembly GCF_021521415.1. Lineage (NCBI taxonomy): Eukaryota > Viridiplantae > Streptophyta > Magnoliopsida > Asterales > Asteraceae > Bidens > Bidens hawaiensis. The sequence goes on along the minus strand of NW_027505061.1, from coordinate 180,715 downwards.
TCGTTACTGATTATCATCTGATTCGCTAAACTAATCCTTTGTGATTCGCTAAACTAATCCTTTGTGATTCGTTTGGTCAATTCATTAAGTTGACTTGTGATTCGCTAAACCTTCATCTCATTAGTTATCTGTTTCGCCATTTGGACAATCTTAACCTTGTTAAGAGTTGATTCGTTAAACATTCTTCACAGTTCGCTATAACTGTTCACAGTTCGCTATAACTGTTCACAGATTGTTAAATTTATTTGTTACACCCTTTAAATTTTTGAAACTTTTCAAAGATGGGCGGTATGTATGCATTAGCTTCTCAAAACATGTTGATGCAACAGATGTTGCAACTTGATACCGAGATAGGTTCGCATTCTAAATGTCCAAGATTGATGAAGTTCAGTGACTTTGCTAAGTGGGAACCTCGGTTTCGTGCACATTTGGGATCTGTTCATCCTGATTGCTCTTACTGTCTTGATGAAGTTTATGTTGCACCAATGATTGGTGATGATACTATTGGGTATACTCCTAAAGCTGTTTCTCAATAATCATAAGAAGAGAAGAAAGCTTTAGAAATCGAGATAAAAGCCTATTCTACGCTTACTATGGCATTACCAGAAAATATCTTTCATCAAGTTGGTAGTATCAAGAGATGTGCGTCTTTATTTCAACATCTGCGTATGAGAATCATGGGAAACACAGCTGAGAGTAAGAAAGTGATGCTCAAGTTTCAGTTTCGAAACTTTAGTTTATTGAAGGGAGAAACAGTTTAAGAGATGACTACAAGATTTAGTCATTTAATTGCTGAAATGGACAAGATGAAAATGGAAATTTCTGAAAGGGATAAAATTGACACTATTAAAAGTGTGCTTCCAAGTTCTTACTCAACATTTCTAATGGTTTTAAAAGAGAATGACTATTTTGTGAATGAAGACTTGACGGCACTTGAATTTCTACAAAAGATCGAAGCTAGAGAATACGATCTTAAGTGTCAAAAATCCTCCAAAGAAAATCAGGATCCAGCTTTCTATGGTGGAAGTATGCCTCTTAGTTCAACGATCTCTCCAATCACTGCTTTTCTTACTCATGCTGCAAGTGAACAAGAATCAACTATGTTTAATGATCCAAAAGTTTGTTTCTACTCTGCTGGTAATTCGGGTGGTTCTGGAAGTTCAACTAATACAAATTCATTTGCTACACCACCTAGTGTTAATATGAAGGAAGCTGAGCAAAACTTTGCTTTTCTGACAGCTTTTATGTCTTCATATGAAAACTTAGTGAGTAGTAAGATTGCCACAAGTGATTTAACAGATGAGGACTATGATCAGATAGATCCAGATGATCTAGAAATCATGGATTTAAAATGGAACATGGCTATGATCGTCCGTAAAGTTAAAAGATTCATGCAGAGAACTGGAAAAGATCTTTCAGCTTTAAACAAGAAGTTGGGTTTTGACAAATTAAAAGTAAAGTGTTATAATTGTCAAGAATTTGGGAATTTCGCGAAGGAATGTGACAAACCAAGGAAAGAATACACTGGTCCTCGTGGTCAAAGTCAAAATGCTTCTACACTACGAGGAAGTGATGTTGAAAAGAAACCATCTTCTTCTATAACACAAGCAATGTTAGCAGATGGAACCGACTGGTCACAACGGTTACTATGCAATGATGTTCAAGCAAATTTGGCTATGTTTGGGTTACATAAAGATTGTCAAGATGCAACTGGTAGTGAGATGTCTTCCGATAATGATTCTGGATCTGATTCTGACGACTCTTGCGACAAGCCTTCCGAATCAATGTTTGCTAGCATGGCCAAGATTAACGAGGTTAGTAATTCTATTTCTGCTACTTCATCTGTTAAAGCATCATGTGTTGACTGTGAATCTAACAAATCTAAGTTAGAAGCATTGAAAAATCAAAATGATAGTCTAATAAGAGAAATTACTTCTCTTAAGGATACTTGTCGACAATCTCTTGAGTCTCAAATGATATCTCGAGAAAAGATTGAAGCATTGTCGACAAGTAACCACGATCTCAAGGCTGAGTTATCTGTGAAAATGACCATTAATGACCAAAAGTTTCAAGAAATATTGAAACATCATTCAAAGAAAACTGAGCTTGAGAATGAGGTTCTTGAGTTGAAGAACAAGTTGTGTAAATTTCGAAATTCTTCATTTTTGTTGAATGAAATTATTGAAGTTTCTGGAAAACAAAAGGACTCTAAAAAGGGTATAGGTTTTGTAGAAATTCCTCCACCATTTCACAACGACTATAAAATGAATTCTTTTGCTAAAAAGGAAGAAGAGGTAATTTTGAAAGAACCTGTGATTTCAGAAAATGTTAAATCTGTTACAATCTAAAAATGTCAAACCCCAAGTTGCTCCTCAAAAACCTCATGTGGAAAGTAAAAAGGTCTTTGTTGAAAATGTTGACAAAGTCATTATCGAGGATGTGTTTGAACCCGAGATTATACACAAGAATCAGAACATTCCTAGTTCTAATCACATTCTGTGCGAGCCTCACGATTTTGAGGAAGCGGTGTATGGTTCACAAAAACCTCAAGAGAAAAAGGAAAATTCAATGAAAGTGAACTCTATGAAGGCAAAGAAGTCGGAAAAACCGAAAATTTCTGATGAGGATTTAATGCGTTTCATTAATCCTTCTAGTTCTAAGCCATCTGCTGCTAGAGTTTTTAAGTTAAAGGGAATGGACACAATGTTCACTGAAAAAGACATTCCAATTAGTATCATTAAACCTGAACTAATTGAAAGTGTGTTTTACAATGAAACTTCCAAAGTTCGTGAACTTGAATGTCAATATGCTCAAACAAAAACATCAGTTTCATCAGATCCAATGACAAGAGCAAAACAAGTTTTAAAACAAGCTAAGCAAGTTAAATTTGTTAAGTCAACAGGAACTGACAACTTGAAAAGTTTTTCAAACTGTTCTAATTTAGATTTTTACTTAAAGAAGAAATCTGAATTATCTGATGAGTTTGCTAAAAGCATGACTAAAAATGTGAGTCATCAACAAACTTCTGAGTCATTCATTCAAAATACCTCGCATCAACATCGTGTAGACATGCGAACTTGTTTCTTATGCGGTCAACTTGGTCATGTTGTGAGGGATTGTAGTCAGAAGTATCAGCAGAATCTTCATCCTTTTATCAAGGACTATTCCAAACCGATTCCTGTGGTAAAGGAGATTTTGAAACGACCTGTGTCGTATGCTGATGATACTCATATTATGTTCTCTAATGTGAATCCTCGTAAGGTGGTTCATGTTAATGAGACTCATAGTCAAGTTAAACCCAAGTTTGTTCCAACTGCTCCTTTGTGTAAGAATGAAAATTCAAATGTGGTTCAGGCAGCGTATCTAAGACGAAAGTCAAAGAAACCTGCAACTTATTCACAAGTTGCTGAACAACAAATGAATGCAAGTAAAGTTAATTTTTCCCAAGAAAACCAAGAGGTGCCCAAGACTGAGGCCTGGGCTGCCTTTTTGAACTAATCACTTTCATTTGTGTGTAGGGTTCATCCAAGACAATCTCTGGTGAAAACTGGATTATGGACAGCGGATGTTCTCGCCATATTACTGGAAATCTCAACCTCTTATCAAATGTGAGAAATATTCAAGGGGGTTATGTGGCGTTTAATGGGAATTCTGGGGGTATGATCACACAAGAAGGTGAAGTGTCGAATGGGAAGATTACGTTTGAGAAAGTGAATTATTGCGACAAAGTTGATCATAACTTATTGAGTGTATCGCAGATTTGTGATAAAAAGTACACTACGATATTTAATGACAAAGAATGTCTTATCTTGAAACCGGGTTATGTTATTCCCAAGGACATGGTTGTCATGCGATCACCATGATCAAATGATATTTATGTCTTAAATATGAGTTCTAAGGTATCCACATCGATCGAAACATGTTTTGTCTCGAAAGCAACCGAGAAAGACTCGATTCTATGGCATCGTAGAATGGGTCACATACATGTCAGAAAGATGAATTATTTAATGGCAAATGACTTAGTTGAGGGTGTCTCGTTAAAGAATTTTAAGTTATCCGATCACTGCGTTGCATGCAAAAAGGGCAAGCAGAAGAAGAAGACACATTCCTCTAAGTTATTGAATTCCATTGATACTCCTCTTGAACGACTTCATATGGATTTGTTTGGTCCTGTGAATCGTGCGAGTATTTCTGGGAATTGGTATTGTCTTGTAGTGACTGATGATTATTCGAGATATTCGTGGGTTTTATTCATGAGCTCGAAAGATCAAACGCCTGTTTTGGTACAAAACCTTATCACGAAAATCGAATCTCTTTATAAACAAAAGTTGAGGAGAATTCGGAGTGATAATGAACAGAATTCAAGAACACTATGTTGGATTTCTTTTGTATCCAAAACGGAATTCACCGAGAATATAGTGCACCCTATGTACCTCAACAAAATGGCGTTGCTGAAAGAAAGAACATAACCTTGATTGAAGCTGCAAGAACCATGCTCGCTGATTCTAAGCTTCCTGTGCAATTCTGGAATGAGGCAGTGAATACAGCTTGTTATACGCTTAATCGAGTTCTAACTGTGAAATGACTCAAGAAGACAAGCTACGAGCTCTTAAATAATAGAAAACCTAATTTAAAGTACCTGGAACCATTTGGGTGTCCATGTACAATGTTGAAGAAGGATTCGGGTAAATTTGAAGAAAAAGCTATCGAAGGGTATTTCTTGGGATATGCATCTCCAAAGAAAAGGGTTTTTTAATTTCACATCTGGTTGTGTTGAAGAATGGTACCATGTGGACTGTCAAAAGTACACAACTCCTCCTCAAGGGAAAGGTCCAGACTGGATGTTTGACTACGATAGTTTATTTAATTCATTTATTCCTTCGACTGAACACATCGATGAAGATCTGGTTCGAGCATACTTTGAAGATCATTTGACCATTCCAAGATTTTCAAGTTCTAATGATGTTGAATCTCAACCAGATGCTCCAACTGAAGAACCTCAAGTTGTTTCTCCAGTTGTTATTGATAATGTTTCTACTTCTTCTGATGATGATCAAGCTGAAGATCAAGTTATTGACCTTGAAAGTGATAATGTTTCATCTCCCGAGTTAGGTGAAAATTACACTAACTTATTTAATAATGTTGTTGTTTCTGAGAATCCCACTCTTCGGATTCATGGATATCATCCACAGGAAAACATCATTGGAGAACTTGATGTGGGCGTTCGTACACGTCATCAAGTTGCTTCGTCAAGTGATAATAACATATTGTGTGCTTACACTAACTTACATTCTTCGGGAATTGTAAATCTTGCTAAATTATCCTGTTTTCTATCTCAAGTCGAGCCAACGACAGCTCGTAAGGCACTTGAAGATCCTTCTTGGGTAGAAGCTATGCAAGAAGAATTACATCAATTTGCACGTTTGGGTGTTTGGGACTTAATAGACAAACCTGCTAGAGTCAAGAAAGCCATTCCGACTAAGTTGGTATTTAAGTGTAAGAAAGACGATCGAGGGGTGATTGTCAGAAACAAAGCACGTCTAGTGGTGCAAGGTTTTCCTGGCATATGCAGCTTATAAAAATATCAAGGTCTATCAAATGGATGTTAAAAGTGCTTTTCTCAATGGTGAATTACACGAGAAAGTGTTTGTTTTACAGCCTCCTGGTTTTGAAGATCCTGATTATCCGGACCGTGTTTACCGATTAAACAAGGCCCTGTATGGTCTACATCAAGCCCCGAGAGCTTGGTATGGCACGCTCGCCGACCATCTGACTGATAATGGCTTCAAACGAGGGACTGTCGACTGCACTTTATTTCATAAAACTATTGGTGACGATCTTCTCCTAGTCCAGATTTTTGTCGATGATATTATTTTTGGGTCTACAAATGACACATTGTGTAAGGAGTTCGAGAAGTCCATGCAAACAAAGTTCGAGATGAGCTCGATGGGAGAGATGAATTTCTTTTTAGGGTTGCAGGTTCACCAGTCTACTCACGGAATTTTTATTCACCAGACTAAGTATGTGAACGACGTCTTGAGCCGATTCAAGATTTCTGCCGGAAAAATCCCTTCTACTCCTCTTCCAGTAGGGCACAATTTATTACCGGATGAATTGGAGGATACCGTTGATCCGACCCTCTATCGTGCCATGATCGGTTCTTTAATGTATTTAACGGCTTCTCGCCCTGATATTATGTTTGCTGTTTGTCTTTGTGCTAGGTATCAAGCAAGTCCACGAGTGACTCACCTAGCTGCAGTCAAGAGAATTCTTCAGTATTTGAGGGGAAATCCAGACATCGGGTTGTGGTACCCCAAGGATTATACTTTCGATCTTACTGCCTACTCAGACTCAGATTATGGAGGATGCAAGATCAATTTCAAATCAACGACTGCAGGATGTCAATTGTTAGGAAACCGACTTGTTTCCTGGCAGTGTAAGAAGCAGACAACGGTCTCCACTTCAACCGCCGAAGCTGAGTATGTTGCAGCCTCGAGTTGCTGTTCCCAGGTTTTGTGGATACAGCAACATCTTCGCGACTACGGTTTGAAGTTTCTTACTACTCCCATCTTGATTGATAATTCTGCTGCTATTAGTATCACCAAGAATCCCGTACAACATTATAAAACGAAACATATCAAAATTCGATATCATTTTATACGGGATTGCAATGAAAAGAAATTAATCGATCTTGAGAAAGTGCACACTGATTTTCAAAAAGCCGATCTGTTTACTAAAGCGTTTGATAAAACACGTTTTAACTTTTTGCTTGGTTTAAATGAATTGAAGACCCTTGCTGATATCCTTAAACAAGGATGACTATCTTTATTTTCTGTCATATTTTTCTTTTAAAATTTAGTTTGATTTTAGGGGGTGAAAATCTAGAAAATACAAAAAGAGTGTGTTTTTCGTTTGTATAGATAAAACCCAAAAACATTTTAAAAATTAGAAAATCTCAAAAATATTGTGATTTCTGTTCTTTAATGTTTTTCTTTTAAATATTTAGAAAAACCAAAAACATTTTAAAATTTTGAAAAACCAAAACCAAAAAGAATGTGATTTATGTTTGTACAGAAAAATAAAAAAAAATCCAAAAAGATTGTGATTTTTATTTTGTTTATAACAAAATTGAAAAAGACAAAAATATTGTGTTTTTAAAGTTTGTAAAGAAAAACCAAAAAGATTTTTGCATTCGTTTTTAAATTATTTTCTCGCTGAAAATTTTGTCGGTTATTTAAGTTTGTGAAGCATGCTTGCATGTTTTGGTCCTATTATTCACTTGTGAATTGATGGTTAGCCATTTATTTATAAACTTAAGTTAACTGGGGCGATTAACTTTATCTTTTCTTTATTTTATGCTCCTCAAAATTTTGAGTTTTTGAAGCAAAAAGAGAACAAGATAGTACATTGATTACCTTGACCCCAAATCCAGCAAAAAGTAAGCTTAAAAGACTGTGTGCTTAATTGCATTGGTGCATTGGTAGGGCTTAAAACAACCCAGTAGAGTAAAGTATGTGATATAAACATAAAGAAACCCCAAATTGAAAGGGGTGTTAGTCTCTAGCAAAAGTCTCGGTGAGGATGGCAGAAATGTAATAACCAGTCATACTCAAGCCTTATATTTGTTGATCACCCAAAAATAAAATAAAGCAAATAACAAACGTTAGGATTCTGGATACTGTGAGTCTTTATGCGGCTTAAACATCTGGGTATTCATAAGCATGAATATTTCACTCGCTTTCAAGAAGCAAACCCAAAGTCATTAAACTTGATCACCGTTGTACTTCGTACAATTTAAATTACTGACTTGATCAAAATCCGCTGTTAGTCATACAATTGTTCCTCCCTTGCGTGCGTCTTAATACCAATAAGAAACGGACCCCAGGGGATACAATGTATGTAAGCCGACAGATGGACTCGTGCATACTCACTCACAGTAAAGGAAACTTGATGCATTGCTCAAAATTTCAAAATTGGTATCAAAAATTTTGATCAACAATATAATGGTTTAAGTCAAGTTGGGATGATTTGGAAAAAATCAAATTAAGCTTGAACTGAGATTAGAGGCTGATAGTTTCTGATATTAATCATATAACAAAAATACTTGAATGTGTGTTATTAGATTTATGTGGATAACAATACCAATGACCGACTTATCGCCAGTCATAATATCGCTGAAATATAAAACTGTGATGGAAGGGCATTTTGGTTAATATGATTCTCTGCTCAAACTCAACAAAAAATACAAAAATATGTTCTGTTTTTGAAAAATTAATGAAAACACAAAAAGATTGTCTATTTTTAATTGTTCGGATATTCTTTTGTAAATACATTCTTTATTTTTTTTAAAATACCAAAAAAGATTCTCGATAACCTAATTTATTTATTTTATTTAATTATTTAATTCATTTAATTATTTAATTTAAAATTAAATAAAAGATTTTTTTTATTAGAATCTAATTCGTTATTTATGGATAACGAACTAGGTGATTCTTTAGCGAACTAACTTCTGGTTCGCTCACCTAATTCGCTTCCGTACTCTGTAACGAATCATCCCTTCGTTATGCATATTTAACGAATCATCACACGAATCATGTCTTGATTCGCTACCTTTAATTTAACGAATCAAGTAGCGATTCGCCAAAATAAGGTAACGAATTGAGTTAGCGAATGGGCTAATTCGTTAACTTTAATTTAAACGAATCGTCTGATTCGTAAAAGTTGTACCTCGGGTTGTGTGCAAGGTTATAAAAGACAAGAAAATGAACAGTTCTCCACTGTTCGTCTTCTTCCTTCACCTTAAAGTAACCTTATTCAAAATTTTCTCTGAAATTTCAATCTTCACGTTTTGATATTTCTAAGATATCTTTGGATTTCTAAGGTATAGCCGATCATGGCAATCTAATTTTCGTCAAAAATGGCTAAGATTTGATAGTTAAATTATGAACTGTTAAGGGTTTAAGGGTTTCCGAGTTTATAAACCCCATTTCGATATAATTTGTGTTGACACACTTGTTAATTTAGATATCATTGTGATCGGAATGTCATTCCGATACCCTTGGTGGACTTTAATCATCATTTGATTGTTGTTTGCTGGGTTAATTATGTATTTTTTTCGGTGGTTATGGTCTGTTCGTTTAACCTAAGTATCTCGTGATGTTGAGTCTCAATCTCATCCATCTTAGTTTACGAGTAGAATTCCGAGCTCAACGAGCTCATTATTTTGATGATTCGACGATAGTTATGGCCTAAATGGATCTGTGATTATACTGTTGACTATTGTTGTTCATCTTAATTTTGACTTTGACCAAGGTGGTCAAAGAACAAGTCTTAATTATCTTGACCATTCGTTAATCTTAGCGAATTGGGACTGTTTCGTGTCCAATTCGTTAAGATCGTATACGAACTAGCTAAGCGAATAAGATGTTACACGAATCAAATATGGATTCGCTTAAAATATAACGAACTAGAGTTTAGTTCGTCAAAATTAAATAGTAATTCGCTATGTTCAGTTTGTTAAAGTATTTACTTGATAGCGAATCGCCTGATTCGTTATCTTATTGTAACGAATCAGTGTGATTCCCAACGAATGACATTTATTAATTAACTTAATTTCAATATTCATTTAATTTAATTAAAGGATTTAAATCGTCTAATACGCGTAAATAGATTAATTACGCATATCTCTTAAATATATATATATATATACACCATCTATAGATATGTTGATATATTTTGATATCTCTTCTCATATTCGATTTTATTTATACAGTAAAACATGGCTGATCAAGAACAACAAAATCAACCACCACCAGAACAACCTCCACAGGAACAACAAGATCAACAAGCTGAAGTAATCTTATTACCATTTGATAAAAAGCACAGCATTTGTGCTTATGTTGATCAAGATGTACCTGATTTGGAAACATTTGGAGATTTGTTGACTTTCTTACGACGATCAAAGATACACTATACTATCACTGCTAGACCAAAGGTGTATCTAAGTATTATCAGACAATTTTGGAACACGGCTGTATATGTTGAAGAAAATCAGATCATCAGGGTTACAATCAATCAAACTCCAATTAAAGTTGATGTTGAAGTGATTCATCGAGTACTTCAATTCGATGATAATGACGATTACCCGAGCGAATTTGACAGGTCATTAGTTAGAGGACTATTCACCCGTTTGCACTATAATGGAAATATTCTTAAGTCCATGTTGAATAAGAATGTGGTGTGTGCACCATACAAGTATCTGCTACACGTTTTACTTCATTGTATGAGTGGCCATCGGGGTGGTTTTGATGAGTGTAGACTGAGTATGCAATCGGCCTTTGTTGCCTTGATTCTGAACAAGCCGTATAATTATTCAGAGTTAGTATTTGATCATTTGAATGAACAGGTTCAGCAAACTCTTCAGTCAAATAAATTCTTGATGTATTCTCGCTTTTTACAGCTAATTATTCAAGATTTGATTCCGAATTTGGTGATTGATCGGACGTTGGTGAACGATGTTCTTGATATGGAACATATGACAGCTGAGACAGTGCATCGTATGTTAACTTATGGAAAGGAAAAGCCACAGGACAAACGGATGATTGGTCATATAATCAATCCGGATTATGTATGTCCTCCTAATGAGCGCTGGATCCACGACGATTCGGATTCCGAGCGTGAAGGGGGAGAAGGTGGGAACGGTGATGGTGGAGATGATGATGGTGATAGTGATGGGAATGATGGTGATGGTGGAGCTGGTGAACGAGCTCTTAAAGAACAACAAGATGCAGTCGATGCTGCTCTAGCTGCCACCATGAAAGCTCAGCTGGAAAGAAAAAGAAAGGGTAAAGCTGTAGCTACTGGTGAACCATCAAAGAAGCCCCGTGTGTCAGCTGGGCCTTGGGTAATCATTGGAACCCCACCACCACGTCATACAACACCTCAACGCTAGGCAGTGCCGCCCACTACTAGCACTCCGATACTTACTTTGACGACGACGTTGGGGTCACACGAGAAGCTCGGTCTTATTCCTCAAATGGTGTTAACCGAGATACCGAGACCTCCTGCTGCATTGTCTACAGTATCTTCTACTATATCAATGAGACCTCCTCCTCCGCCAACAACTACTCCTCCTCCACCTCCGCCTAGTGATGTCTCATTCTTGAGAATCACTCGGCCTCAAGGACCTGTTCAGCCTGTTCACCCGTCCGTATACAACTTGCCACCAGGTCGTCAAACTGAAATGCTGTTGAATCTTCTCCACCTCTATGAAAATCAAATGGAAGCTGACCGTCAGAACCAGGAAAAGCTTATGGAGAATCAACGACGGATGATGGGGTACATTTCTTTCTATCAAAAGGAAACTAAAGCCCTCCGTGAGATTGTTACGTCTCAGGGGGTGAAATTAAAGGAACAAGAAGAGTTGATTTTACGATTAACTTGTAAAGAAGATGCCCTCAAGAAACTCAAGAATGATGACGAGGATCCTGACGAGTCGGGTGCTAGGGGTGAGCCGAAACAAGCTCATGGTTTATCTGCTGGTGCTGGTACAAGTGGCGGTGATGATTCGAGCAAACAAATTATTATTTATCAAGATCCTACAGCTGCCAAGACAATTGAAATGATTGCAGCTAACACAATGATATTTGTAGATGGATCTGGGGTGGTGAAGAGTGTGGTGAATAGGGACGAGATACAGGTTGGTGAGTTTGTAGAAAGATCCTTGACACGGGAGCAGATTTCAATACTGCTTGGGCTGAATGACGATCAATTGAATGTGTTAGAGGCTGAGCCCGATGTTGAGGTTGTGAATGAAGAAGGGTTGGATGAGGATCCGTTGTTTATGAATACGGATTTTATTTATAAGAATGAGGACATTGAGATGGAGGATGTGACTGCTGATGAGTACCCGGACTTGTATCAACACATGAACGTTGATCAAGGTGCTCCGGTATTTCAAGAAGAGGTGTTTAAAGAGACTGAGGATGAATTGGAAAAGGTTGTGCAGCGAACAGTACCCTCACTCAAAGAAGTGACTGATGAGGACGTAGAAAGATGGTCCTAACGTCATAAAGTGGGTAAAATTATCAGTGCTTATCGTTATGTAGATCAAGAAAGAAAAGATACTGCTGCTGCTTGGGTTAAGGCTAATCAGGTGACTACCTTCAAGACCGTTTCTAAGGTACATGGTGATATTGTCTCCTGGCTCTATGATTCTGACCTTAAAGTATGTATAGTCAAGTGGGAAAAGGGTGTCCAGTATTACGAGAAGATAATGGATGTTCTTACATTGCCGCGGTGGGATGTTCGTACCCTCGCGAGACGTCCATTTATCAATCGTGGGGGTTACCGAACAGCTGAGTGGTTTTATCAACACTTACTGTTCGAGGTCAATCATGGCTTCAAATTCTTCAAGCCCCAGGTCCCAAGATGTAAGCGCATTGACGAGATTGATCCAAGGACCGGCTGGAAGAAACTTGTTTTGAAAGTGAAGCCGCCCAAGACTATGAAGCAGGTTCCCGTGAAGACATTGCCTCAAGATATTTATCTGTCTTTCAACCGCTGGTACTATGACAATCGTACTAGCGAGATCGTCATTGTTCTTGGAAGTGGACTGAAGACTGAACTCATTAAGATAATCGACCCGATGTGGTTGGTTAATTTATCAGAGACAAACAATGATGTGCTACACAGGAAGCAGATTTTGTTCGAGCGCTGTGAAGATTACGACCTAGCTATGCAATTACAACGAGTCGTTCGTATGTGTCATGAGCATGGAATTCATAGTTGCAGAGACTGGCAGTCCAAGCACTTCAAATAATTTAAAGACAAAGAGCTCAAGACGAGGGGGTGTCTGTTAGTGCACAGTTTTGCGTCTAGAGTCTTTGTATTTATCGTTAACGTTATTGTTTATTAATTAATGTAATAATTAATTTATTTAATAGCTAGTTCGTTAAGTTATAGTCTAGTTCGCTAGGGGATGTTAGCGAACTAGACATTAAAAGTATTCCCTCCTGATTCGTTAGGGGATGTTAACGAATCAGGGGGTGTTTCGCTAATTTAATGTATGTAACGAAGGGGAGGCTGGTTCGCTAGGGGATGTTAGCGAACCAGATCACCTTCTATTTATAGTGAACTCCTGTTCACGTTTTATATAGTTTTTTAAGAAGTTTTGGGAATTAATTAATGAATTGTTGTTCAAACTCTCTCTCAAACTTCACCTAATATTATACAGATAACATATTGATAATATATATACATACATAACACGGAATCAAGTTAATTATGAGCTAGATCCTTAAACGTATTAATCGGTTATTCACATATATGAGATCTGTTAATAGTTACTGTTATTTATACGAGTAATCGGGCTCCAACAAACTCATTATATTCATTGTTGAGTGCTTCAATTTTCGCTCTGCGTGAAGAGTTGATGGATGCTTGCATGGCATCTTGTTCATCGGTACAAAGAAATTTCTTTGTTGCACTATCAACATGGGGGCTTCCAAAAGCAAGCGGCCTTCCGCTAATGGTGAACACAATTATAGAAATCCATACACCACATAGTGTGACCAACTCACCGGCTTTCTTGAATAAACTACCATAACGCTTGGACAACGTAACCGCACGTTTGCTTTCATTTTCAATTAGCTACATCTCTATCTTCCGGCGACCCCTTGATCTCGCCATACCTACAACTCAAGAAATATAAAAAGGAGAAAGAAATATATATGAGAACAGTTGTGAGGACTTTGATACACTAATGGGGGGGGGGGGGGGTATTTATACATGCATATTTATGGGACTTAATTTTATACCGTATGCATTTCTTATATGATGGCCGACACTTCTTAATATTTTAATGTGTATACTTTAATTAGTATTGAATATGTTTGACCAATTGTGTGTTTGGATTTTTCATGATTAATACATTCGTGATGAGATATAATTGTATTCGATTAGAAGAATGCAAGTGTCGCGCTTAAAAATTACAATATCATAATAGGAAACTAAAATGAAATATAAAGTTAAAACACAAATTACTATTCTGCTGTAATATTTTTTTTCGACAGTCACTCCCGCACGCATCTAATATACTCCTAATTTTACTTCATAGTGCGCATTGGTACTCGAACCCTTAACCTTTAAGGGAGATGACAACATTTAACATACCAAAATGTCATTGAGTTTAATACATGTTGGTCACTACCGAGTCTTAATAATTTTATTTTAACTCATTAACCTTAAAATCATATTATTTTTAAAAATCACAATTTAATATTTTCTCTTTCCAGTATCTGATTTTATAAAATTGTGTTTTCATTGTCTTGTTTTAATAAATAATTTTGCAAACCGTGTTCTAATAATTTCTCGTTGTTATATTGAATTTTTTAAAACCGCGCTTTATATTTTTTTTCTTTTTTTAAATCTTGGGCTATAAATGATAATAATAAATGCCCATGATTTCCTATAATACAAATACTAATAATAAAATTTTGCCTGGTAAATGGGATAATATCAAATTAAAAAAAGAAAGTGGTTACGTGAATGTGAATGGGACAATGATTACTTAGGTTGTATAAAAACTGATATCACAAAAAAAAATAAAAAATGTTTAGTTATAATTCGAGTTTGATATAGAGTGTGGCACCTTACGCAAATCTTATATCGCAGTCTTATGCAATGTACCACTGGGATTATGTTGAGTGTGAGTAGTGTGTCTAGAACAATCCATATAAGTATATGTTCTTCCCTAATTGTTCATGCACACTCAAATAGTCAAATGAGCTTGTTAAATATTGAAATCCAAGTCATTGTGGTCTTGTGTTACCCCTTTTCATCAACATATTTAACCTTAGTATAACAAGCCGATGCAAATCTAAAAGGTTGAAAGAAGAACACCCCCCCCCCCCCCGCCGGTAGGCCCACCAAAATTAATACATAAGATTCCGTTTTTTAATTAAATCTAATAAAGATGGACACATATGAGACCAAATTTGAGCTTAGATGAGGCATACTTTTTTTACTAGGCCTACAAACATGCAATGCACCTTGAATTTGGTTTGTTGATGTTTCTGTTTACCTTTTTTAAGTTCATGTTACTCACTAACTTGATTATATTATTTTTATCTTTAGGTTCATATAACTTGGTTTAGACGGACCGTCACAAATCTTTAGATGGTTCGTCAAATCATGGATTTGACTATTTTAACCGAATTGAAATAAGCCATAATACGGATCGTCATAAATCCTCACTCGGTCCGTCTAAATCAAAACTTGTGTATAATTATTTGGCCCTCTAACCTTAAAATTTGTCAAAAATGTCAGTAGATTTTGATGATGTTACATCGTGGCGGATTCTTGATCACCAAGTTGCATAATCAATAACCCAGGTGTCGATTGATGCAACAATCCCAACGCAAGAGCAATCTTTTCTAGACCAGTTAAAGCCGCTTCGATTACTTCCCAAACTTAGTGAATACGAATAGCAGTTCATACGTAGAGAACAAACATTATACTTTGTGGGTGAAGGCATTCGACATTGAACGGATGGCAATCGATATTCTTTACCCCTCGGTTGTGGAACGTCCTTCCATCAATATTTGCCTTCGTGAATACATTAACGATGTACTTTGATATATTATATGAACTGGTTTTGATCAAACATTCTTGTTTCAATATCTGATTTTGTATAATCATGTTTTAATTTTCTTGTTTTAATATTTAATTTTGCAAACCATGTTCTAATTATTTCTCGTTGTAATATTGAATGTTTCAAAACCGTATTTTTATATCTTCTTCTTTTTTTTTAAATAGAGGGCCATAAATGATAATAATAAATGCCCATGTTTTCCAATTATATAAATACTAATAATAAAATGTAGCCAATTAAAGGGGGGTAATATCGCATTAAAAAAATAAGAAACGGGTTACGTTAATGTGAATGTGATAGTGATTACTACTTTAGGATATATAAAAAATGATTTCACAATACAAAATAATAATTGTGTAGTTATAATTCGAGTTTGATATAGAGTCTGTCACCTTAGGCAAATCTTATATCGTGGTCTTCCGTAATGTACCACTGAGATTATGTTGAGTGCGAGTTGTGTGTCTGGAGCAATCCATATAAGTATATTTTCTTCCCTAATGTTTATGCACACTCAAATGGGCTTGATAAATCTTGGAATACAAGTGATTGTGGTCTTGGGTCACCCATTTCATCAATATAGTTAACCTCTTTGTATACCAAGCAGACGCGGATCTAGAAGGTTGCGAGGGAAAAGGCTCGTAGGCCCACTAAAAAAATACACAAGAATCCATTTTTTACATTTAATCAAGATGGACACATATTAGACCAAATTTGGGCTAAGAAGGGGCAAACGTTTTTTACTATGCCTACAAACATACAATACACTCTGACTTTCTGATATTTGTTCGTGTTTCTTTTTACCTTCTAGGTTCTAGTTACTCAGTTACTTGATTATTATTTCTATGTTTAGGCTAAAATAGCTTGGACTAAACGAACCGTCGCAAATCTTTAAACAGTCTGACCAGATTGAATCAAGCTCTAATACGGATTGTCATAAATCCTTAGTCGGTCCTTCTAAACCAAAACTTATATAATACCATTTGGCCCTCCGACATTCAAATTTGAAAAAATTTGTCACCAAATTTTTCAAGATGTTACATTATGGTGGGTAAATCTTGATCACCATGTTGCATGATCAATGACCCAGGTACCCGATTCGATTACTTCCCAAATTTTGTGAATATGAATAACAATTCGTACGTAGAGAACAAACACTATACTTCATGGGTGAAAGCATTCGACATCGAACGGATGGCAGCTGAGATTCTTTACCCCTCGGTTGTGGCACGTTCTCCCATCGATATCCTTCTTGGTGAATACATTAACGATGCACTTTGATTTATTATATAACATGGTTTTTGTCACACCCCAACCTACGGCGGAACATGTCGGGGCGCGACATTGATTGTATCATAGCTCAGAAGACACTAAGTAAAATACACGTGTCAATATCTAAATTATTCATTCATATATCAATTTTCAAAAGCACAAACATTGTCTTAACAATAATGTTACAAATCGATAATAAATAATTTAAAACAAGAAAAAAAATGTTCTTCAATCATCAAGCAACCTAAGGTCTCATCTACTTCCAATAATTGATTCATCCGATAAAGCTACCTGCGCCATGCGTGAAAATATATATTTTGTCAACATAAAGTTGAGCAAGTAAACCACGATTTTGAGTATATATAATAAAAAAATGACGATTCCGTGCGATAATTGTAAATCACTACAACTAGTATAACAATAAATAAAAGTTGACTTTTCACTCGAATCATTTTGATTACGAGCTAATTTGACGGCGTATGAACATACTAATGAGGATGAGGATACCAACCAACATAAACTAAACACATATTGTCACATTTGCACATATCAACTAATCGAGCAATTTCAATTACGCATATAGTGGAATCGTAGTGAAAACAATAATTTAATTGTGAACGCATAAAGCCCCCAAAACTTAAAATGGTAAAAAGGGGGATGTGAATTTACTTACCTTTAATGAGGGGTAAACGAGGACGAGATAAGAAAAGAAAATGCTATGATGGAAAACAATCAAGCTTCCCGAGATTTGCCGACAATTAATCCTAGTTGTTAACGATAAAGTGAGTTAAATAAATGACAAAATAATAAGGCAGATCTTGGGTCTCGATAAAGTTATTAATCTTATTGGCATTTTATTTATGGTTGTTGTATTTTATTAACGTTTTAGTTATTACTATTGTTATTATTAGTATTTAATCATCATTATTATTAATTATTTTTGATAAATAAATATTATGTAATATATATATAAATTAGCGTGGAGTTTAAGAAAGATATTTATTATGAACAATTTAAGTTCGGTATATCAAAATATTGTATTACATGTAGTAATGTAAAAATTTGATTAAAAATGTTTTAAATATATAAAGCTATAAAAAAAACGAGTTTCGTGAGACTTAGAGGTTCGGCTTTAAGAAAAATAACATTTATTACTTAATATATATTTTTATATAAACAATAAATAAAAGAAAACCAGGTTTTAGGATGACGAGAAAATGGCTCAAAGTGTCGGTTTATAATATTTAAATGATTAGTTGTGTAGGGATTTATTTAATATTAAAAGGACCAACTATTAAATAAAGTTAACAAAAGAAAAAAAAAGAAAACAAAACCCAAGACAGGTTGAGCTGGGTTCGAACTCGCGACTCAACCTGTGTTAACCAGTGGACTAGCCAACTGAGCCATCATGGCCAGTTGTTAACTATTGCAGATCCAAAAATATAAACACATGTTTAAAAGGGACATGAACCCTAGATTATCCAATTGGATAATCTGGTTCATGTTCGTTCAAACAAGTTTAGGGCTAATGTTCTTTGACATAACGTGATTCTAGTGTACCTTTTAATTGGATTAATGACTTCCGCTAAAACTAAACCCGCAAGTTAGTTGCGGACAAAGGAGGGGTAATTTGAGTGACGGGATGATAGTGCAAATCAAATTGGGTTTAGGGGAAAAGTTAGCGACGAGGAGGAGAACGTTTCAGCGAGTTTAATTGGTTCGTGACGAGGTGATTATATAAGATCACAAATTAGAGTTTGTTTAGGATTAAAAATGGTTAATTTCTCAAATTAGAGACTAATTAACACGCTTCTACTATAACTGAGTGTTGGTTACGCGTTTATTCGCTTGAATATGCCAAATGCCTAAATTAATCGATCATAAACGAGCGGGAATTGGAGGTTTTGAAGACTTTTGGGTGCGCAGGTCGGGTTGGATCCAAGGGTGGGTTAGGATAATTTTTTTTTGAATATAATATGTTATATTATAAAATCAGAATTTACATAACAAATCCCTGAAGTTTTTAGATGGGAACGAGAATGGGTTATAGTTTGAGTTTGGATGGAAATTGTCAAGTTCTTGTAAGTTGAATATTTAACTATTAAATAATAAAACTAAGACAAAAATATACTCAATAAATGTATCAATTTTATTAAATGGATGACCCGAACCCTTAAATGGGTCGGGTTTTGTCCCACCCCGACTTAGGGCCTAGGCGTGTGACAACAAGTTGGTACCTGTTTTGTAAATACATCAGAGTTGCGGGTTTAGTTTTAGCGGAAGTCTTTAATAAAATATTATTATATTGAAAACTTATTAAGCTCTCGGGTTAAAATACCCGTTTGATATTTCAAATACCTTTCTTTAAAAAACATAATTCTTTATAATACATTGAAATAAAATATCTGAGCCACCAGATAGCATCTAATGACTATAACTCCAATCTTCTATTCCTTCTTGTCTATTTTAACCTTTCTTGTTTTCCTGTAAAATGGTTAGAAAATACGTCAGCACACAGCTGGTGAATGACGCTAACTCTAAAAACATCTTTTCAATACCTTTGGGAAACCAACAATAATACCTTTGTGACTACTCATTATGCACCCAACTAAATTAGGATCAAATTACCCTAAGTACCATGTAAAATTAATTATATACACAATATCATTTCTCTGAACAGTCCCGTAGACCTTCAGAGGCATGTTGATGATATGCATGGCCTCGGGGAAATGCCGAGTCACCATGTATGAATAGATCCATACATATGTATACTCTTAATCAGAGTGTCCGTTTCTTATTATTATAACACAAAGTTTTAAGGATTCGTAAATCCTATGCAAACATTCCGACTCTATAAAAGGTTTAGGGCGTATTCACCTTTTCTGTTTATAATCAGTTTCTGTTACTGATTACTGTTTTCTGATTCTGCTTCTTGTTTTGTTACCTCGGACCTATAGTACGAGAATAACTTTTGTATAAATAACTAGATCATCGATCTAGCTTCAGACCTTTAGTCCGTTTTGTATAGCTTTAACCTTGATAAAATCATTTGTTTATATAAAACATTTGGACCTTTAGACCCTTTCTTTATTTACCAGTTATATGCTATGTTTCTTCTTCAGGAAGAAACGTCTATACTAAGTTTCTTCTTCAAGAAGAAACATTAATTTCTTAACTATAATCCCTTATAAAAATATTATATTTCTTAATCATAAAGAAATACTATTTTAACTTATAACCTCGCTTAAGAAAATTTATATGACTCTTAATCGTAATCAAGGTTCGGGCTATACCCCCGACTATGGTCTAAGCCATTTATAATAGGTTTATGTATTTGTATGTTTATAAAATAATAACTTAGTCAGAACCCCTACCTTGCACGGGTATTCGGAGTTAGATATTCCTAAGTTTATACGGGCAGCACTTCTACTCTATATCACTTATAAAGCATAAACCGCCAGAACTTCGGAGCTTGGCAAGTACTACGAGACTTGGCATGCAAATCGAGGCGACATCCGGGGTTGCCGGGTCGTGCACATACTTTGAGGAAAAGTCGGGTTTTGGCACGGATTACGAGGTAATATTTATCGGGTCGGTAGCACGCAAAACGGTGCTTGTCACGTAAAACGAGGTAGAGAGAGAAAATATTCTAGAGAGAGTGGAAAGTGTGTGTGTAAAATGAGCCGATGCCTTCCCCTTTTATAGCTAATTTTGAGTCCCATCGCGGTTCGCGATGGGCCCCTTCTTCAACGGCGTCACGTATCGCGACGCCCACCATTTCTGAGATCTCGCCAAGTGTCGCCACGTGGCCTGACACGTCTGCCACGTGCCGCCACGTGGTCTGACACGTCTACCACGTGTCATAACCTGCTTCCACGTGTCACCCGGACGTGACACGTGTCCCTGAGTCATCACGGGTCATCGCAGTACGCGATGGCCGTGTTCTTGGACTCATCGCGTAGCCCGATGGGTCCCTGAGTATTATTTTTCATTGTTAGTCCTTTATCTTTTGTAGCTTGTCACATCTAGGTCTAACTCTCGTTGTCCAAAAATACTAAGGCTGCGAAGTGCAAAGTGCGCCATCAAAGCGCCACATTGCGCCCATCGCCATCGTCCTCGTCCTCGCCCGAGCCCGAGCCCGTGCGCGTGCGCGTCGGGTGCTACGCACCCTCCGTTAAGACCACTTGGTGCATGATATCCATAAAAGAATATTACTATGGAAAATCTCTTCCTTATAAAGAGCTTCCATTTCTTTACCACTTTCCATGTGGGATGGGATTTATATTCCTTATTTATACTTCCACTTTCTTACATCCTTCCATGTGGGATGGAGTTTCCTTATTTCTTTCTTATGGAAATACTTAACTTAGAAAATATTTTTATTTCCTTATTTTTCTTATATTTCCTTATTAAATATTTTCTTATGACTTGTCTTGATATTATTTTTAATCCCTCAACTTTTCCTAAGTTGTCAAATTGGATCGAAATTTTGGGGATGTTAGAGGTTTAATTACAAGAATATGAAAACCCGAAATGTTACAGCATTCACTACTTTAGGAAATTTCGTCTCGAAATTAGGAATTAAGCCGTAACGAAGAGGTGCGGGTACTTGGACTCCATTTGGTCTTTACGTTCCCAAGTGAACTCGGGACCACGTTTTGATTCCCAACGAACTTTGACAAGCGGAATACGGCTACGCTTGGTTTCTTTCTCCATATGATCCACGATTTTAACGGGTTTCTCGATAACACGCATAGATTCATCAACTTGTACTTCATTGAGGGGTATGTGGAGATTCCATTAGGCTAAGCACTTTTTTAGATTGGAAATATGAAAATTTGGATGAACATTGGAGAGTTCTTAGGGGAGATTTAGACCATACGCAACTCTACCAACCCTTTCAACGATCTCAAACGGGCCAACAAAACGAGGAGAAAATTTGTTCCTTTTTCCAAAACGAACTACCCCTTTCCAAGGAGATACTTTGAGGAGAACTCGATCACCAACATTGAACTCGAGAGGTTTATGGTGCTTATCGGCGTAGCTCTTTTGACGGCTACGAGCGGCAATAAGATTTTGGCGAATGAGAGCGATTCGATCGGAAGTTTCTTGAACAAGCTCGGGACCGGTGATTTGCGATTCACCAACCTCGTTCCAACAAATCGGGGAACGAAATTTTCGGACATAGAGAGCTTCAAAAGATGCCATGCCAATACTAGTGTGAAAACTATTATTATAGGAAAACTTAACAAGTGGTAAGTGAGTATCCCAATTTCCACCAAAATCTAGTATGCAAGAACGGAGCATATCTTCGAGAGTTTGAATTGTTCACTCGGATTGACCATCGGTTTGCGGGTGATAAGCGGTGCTTAAATCAATACGGGTACCCAAGGCGGTTTGCAACGATTTCCAAAAATGAGAGGTAAACCGACCTTCATGATCGGAAATGATGGTTAAAGGCGTTCCATGGCGGCAAATGATGTTCTTCACATAGAGTCAGGCTAATTCGCTTACGGAGGACTTTTCACGGAACGGTATGAAATGAGCTGACTTGGTCAAACGATCGACAATCACCCAAATACTATCATTGCGGCTTTGAGTAGTGGAGAGTTTAGTAACAAAATCCATGGCTATGTCTTCCCATTTCCAAACGGGGATCGAAGGTTGCTCGAGCAAACCAAACGGCTTTTGATGCTCGGCTTTAACCTTAGAACAAGTGAGACATTTAGATACATATACCATTTATCTGTATTCGAACTATCGGAAATTTCGGATATGCATCCCTCGGATATCCAAAAATTCGGATTCGGATAGTATTTTTGGGATTTTTCGGATAGTTCGGATATCTGAACTATCCGAAATATAAATTTAGTATCCTTTTTATTTTAATTATATACCTATGTAGTCATGTAAAGCTAATGAGTTATAACCCTACTTTCAAAACAAAAACACAGCCACCATCTCCACTCTTCCGTCAACATCTCTTTCCCGTCCATCTACACCACCTCCATTGATCCGGTCACCATCTCCACTCTTCCATCACCAGAAACCACCTCCGTCCGCCGCTCTCACTATTCCATCTGCATATTGGATGTTCAAAATTTCCTTCCTTGTTTGTATTTTGAACCTGATCTTGTTTGCTTATTTGCTTGGATTTGCATGTTTCTTATTTGCTTGAATTGGAAAACATGGATGCTATTTTCTTGTTTAGGTTGTTGAATTGAAAAACCTGGTTGTTGGATTAAAACATATTGTGTGTATGTGTGTGGTTTCTTTTGTTTTTTTGCCTTTTTTTCCAGATTTTCTTTCGGAAATCCTAATCACTATCCGATCAGATATCCGAAATTTTGGATTCGGAATCGGATAGTGAAAACCACTATCTATAAGGTCCGGATATCCGAGGATATCCGGTTTTGAACACCCCTAACTATCAAGCTACGTCGAAATATTTGATTATCCAAGCAACTCATCTGTGACATTGTAAATTTTCAAAACACTTGTTCATTCTCAATAATGAACATGATTCACACACTTGGTTAATTTTCAATAATGAACACATTTTTCTGTCCTCAATAACGGACACTTTTAACGTTCTCAATAATGAACACTATTATTTGTTACATTTTCATTATGACTGCGTTATACATCAAACGACATGTGAATTTTATTTTTCTCATATTACATATTATAAATCTTATATTTGCTCACCAATATTATTATTGACAAATTAATTTACGTACATGCTACATGTATTAATTGTTGGAACATTCTAGAGATTGTGACATTTAGAACCGCTAATGAACCTTGGATAAGTAAATAAATTTCAGTGATTGTTTTGTTATGTTTGTTTTGAAATTCGATGTATTGTATAACCTTAATGTGGCGCGAATAAATATTACAACTTTAAATAGCGTCATGAGCTATGAATGATGAAATTGACTAATGTCACATCATCTCTCCAATACAAGATAGATATGAGGCGCATTAAATACCCATTACGTCGGGTTGATTGGTTTCAAGAAGCACGGACCGAGACACTTCCACACGGGTTCGATTCGCTTAAGATGAAAGGAACAAACTTGATTAATAACTTTTCAACCAAGACAAGTCAAATAGCTTCCGAAGCAAGCAAGAAGGTGACTTGTTTGACAGAAAAAAAACGTCGGTAAGAAAGCATATGAAATGTGTTTCAAGAAAATGGTACATTGTGATTTTTGCTACCATTGAACATGTTGGGAAAAACAATGGAATAGTATTAGCACATTATTAAAGCTATATATCACACACATTTAACTTAACACTTGATTGGTCATCATTAGTCACTTATAAGTATGATTAAGTGCTAAATCAAAACCCTACATCAAAGATAGTGAAATTAACCAGATTAGGGAGCACCACCACCTAACCATTGCCGTCATCACCATCTCGTCATCGCCGCCACCGCCTGTACCACCACGACTACCTAACCACTGCCACCGCCACAACCTCCACCACTAGCACCACCATCACTGCCACCACCACCACTACCACTGTCATCACCTCCATGACTTGAGCACCTAATCACCACCACCATCACAACCGCTATCACCACTGATCACTGCCACCAGCAGCACCACCGACGCTGCCACCTTTATTATCACTGCCACCATCACCCCACCTCCGGCATCGCCATCGTCATTGCTATTATTTTATTTTGGTAAATTTATCTTTGTTTTATGATAAGTTATATTTTTCATTTGTATTTTATTTCCGCTTCTTTTTGTTTCTATTAAACAACATAAAGTAATGATTAATTACATTCACGTAGATTAATCAAACAAAACAATGAATAGTAGTGATCAATTTCATTCCCTTGTCTATTCAATTTCTTTTTTAATCATTTATCTCATATCAAACATACCTTTATACCCAAATTTACATTGAAACCCTTGGACTTCCAGCAATTACAATATTACATGTTCAATCCTTTTAAGCTCATTAGCAATTAGTCCTTTGTAGTGCAGGCCTATAATATAATCTTAGCCCAATAGCATGTTTAGCCCATTATTATCTTGATCCGATAGTTTGTGAGTAGTCAATTAATATTTAAAAATATTAAAGCACACCTTATTATTAGTATAAGATACGCCTAACAGTCAGATATAAACATAAATAGAGTTAGTGTATTTTAACAATTTTAATTAATACTCAAAATCTAAATAATGGATAAAAATTAAGTTAAATGAGTTCAAAATATTAAAATTACATCTATCTACGCCATTAGTAATTTATATTTTGGAATTTGAAGTTAGAAACTTATTTGTCACATTTGAAAATTATTAGTATGTGAAATTTCTGAATTTAATAAACCCTTGTCTTATTGTATGGGTTAAATTATTCTACACGGTCTTCTAAATCTATGAAGAGTATAAAAACAGAATGGATCGTAAAATATTACACAATGATGAATTATATAACACAATGTCTAGAAAAGAAACACAATGATAAATAAAAAGACACAATTATCTGAACAAAAATAATAAAATCTACAAGCTAGAAATCAAAAGGCGAAAACCTAAAATCTTATATCGTAGATTTCGATGAGCCAATTCCAATGCCGCTAGTTAGGGGTGTCCAAAATGCCCAAACCCTATCAACCGAACCGAACCCGAATAAGCTTCCTATGGTCAGGTTAAATAGGGTCAAAAAATATTAATCGGATTCCGATTAACCCTGTTACAGGTTAAAAGTAGTCAGGGGTATAATAGTAATTGTGTTCAAATAAGTAGAGGGACTGTATGTGGAGTTGTCAAAGTTCAGGGACTTGTTTGTAAATAGTTGTTAGGTTGTTGAGTCGGTATATGAGTTAGTTGCGTCAATTTTAATCATCATCTGGATATTGAATTGAGCTTTCCCTCTCTTACGATTCTTCTTGTTCGATTCTATTCCTATTATTGAGCAATTTTCCTTGGATTTTATTTCAATTCATTGTAACTGATTGTTCCAGTTTCAATATTCGTGATAAATCTTCAATCAATTTTTGATAATCATCTATGGCAACAAGAAATGGAAAGGTTAGAGAAGTTAACGCAGGGTAATACGCTGCAACCATTACTTTGCAGTAGACAAGACTCCTGAATTTGCGAAAGTACATTACGCGGTTATCAATTTGGAAGGGGCAGCCTTAGATTGGCATCAAGGTTATTTTGATAGTCAAGATCGAGAACTTGAAGACATTACTTGGGATGAGTACTCAAGATCCATTATAAATCGGTTTTCAGATAGACTTTCACAAGATCCTATGGAAGAGTTGAATAATCTCCATCAAACAGGTTCGTTACAAGATTACACTAAAGAGTTTGATTCATTGCTTAATAGAGTCAAACTGTTGCTAGTTTGTTTGTGGGGGGTTAAAACCGGAAATTCGTTGTTTAGTCAAAATTTTTAGGCCAAGATCCATGAGAGATGCTATAACTATGGCTAAGCAGCAGAGTGTAGTCTATGCAACACTATTTGGGAATAAAGAAAATAAGTCCAGCTCTATTAATGTAAGCAATCACATCAATAGTAGTAGTACCAAGGTAGGGGGAAACCCTATCAATACATTGGCACTGTTACCTACACCCCCTGCCAATAAGATGCTTAAAAATGTTAAGGGTACCTGCAAAAGTGGCTGAAGAAAAAAGGGCCAGAAATGAGTGTTTTTGGTGTGATGAAAAATACACACCAACACATAAGTGTAAGTTCAAACACTTATATGTGTTAGAAATCCATGGAGATGATATGGAAGATGAAGATGGTGATACTTCTGGAGAATTACAAACTATGAATTTAGATCCTCAAATTTCCAATCATGCAATAATGGGAGTTAATTCTTTTTCAACTATGAGAATTGTGGGGACTATTAGTACTAGGCAAATCCAGATTTTGATTGACTCGGGCTCCACTCATAATTTCCTTGATTCTAAGCTTGCATCCAAACTGCAGTGCTTTACAAAAGGAGTGCCAGTCATGAAGGTAAGAGTGGCAAATGGGAAGAATTTAGATTGCAGCCAATTATGTAAAGACTTTCAGTGGCTTATGCAAGGGGTGTGGTTTAAAACAGATGTTTTACTCTTACCACTAGACAATTATGATATGGTTCTTGGGGTTCAATGCCTACAATCCCTTGACGATATAGTCTAGAACTTCAAGGCATTAACCATGCAATTTAAGGTGGATTCAAAGGTAATCATGTTAAAGGGATCTAATAGCAATGAGGTATCCTTGTGTTCAGTGGAGAGGTTAACAAATATATTGGAGAAGGATAACCCTATGGTACAAGTGCAATTATATAGTATGCAACTGGAAAATGGGTCCTTCCAACATCAATCATCAGTGGTTGGTTGTCAACCTAATGATGACATGAAGGCCTTATTGCAAGAGTTCAAGGATGTTTTCCAAACTCCAAAGACTTTGCCTCCTGACGGGAGTTGTAACCACAGAATCCAGTTAATAGATGAGAAGGTCAATATTAATCAGAGAGCATATCGATATCCTGTGGGCCAGAAGGATGTAATAGAAAAAATGGTGCAAGAGATGTTAGATATGGGTGTTATAAGGCATAGTGTCAGCTCTTTTGCTTCTCCAGTAGTTTTAGTAAAAAAAAAAAGATGGAACCTGGAGACTTTGTGTAGATTACAGAAGGTTGAATGACCAAACTATAAAAAACAGATTTCCTATTCCTCTCATTGAGGAATTGTTGGAAGAATTGGGAGGAGCAGTAGTATTTTCAAAGCTTGATCTCAGATCCGGATATCATCAAATTAGAATTGTAACATCCTACTTTCGGTTATATTAATAAAATAAAGTTCGTTTAATTTATAGCGGGTCGTTATCGGTTTAGTTGAATAGAATACGAGATGGACTTGTGTTGGGTAAATGGATATGGGTTATGGACTTGGGTTATGGAGGAATGAAGGAAAGACCATGGGCTTAAGCCCATGATCAAAAAATATATATACCCTTAATCCTCCATTTAATTCATTTACACATATCCCTTACACCTCTCAAACACACACACTTAAGCGCTCTCTCTCTCTAGCCTCTCTAGCCGAAATATAGAAGAAGAATCGGATCCCGACCCAAGGTATGATAGTATTTTGTTGTATGAGCTTAAATCCGTTAGTTATGGTCACTAAACGACGAGCCGACACCGTTAAACAGTTTAAGTCACGAGATCCGGGTGGAATCGGGTATAAACCGAACCTATGATGAGCTTAGGGGTCACCCTAGCTCAGATCTGGATCGAACGGGACGAAAAACGGTGAAAAACGAGTTAAAACTCGTTTTTCCGACGTGTTCGCGGTTTTCCGGCAAAGGCGGCGCCGGAATAGTGGTACGAGGATAAGGAATGTCAGGGAATGTTCTGACATTCCCTGACCTAACCCTAGTTCGCTATGGGGACTTAACGAATTGAAGGTGATTCGTTAGTTGATTCGCTTAAGGGAGCACAGCGAACTAGTTCTAGTTCGTCTATGATTCGTCTCCGATTCGTTAAGGGAAAAGGGTAACGAATTACCCTTGATTCGTTATGATTAGTTCATTAAAAGAAATAACGAATTAGAAGGTCCAATTCGCTATATGGACTGATTCGTTAAGAAGTCCAGTTCGTTAAGAGTTCAATTCGTTATAAGAACCAGTTCGCTAGGATAATCCAATTCGCTATGAACCAATAACGAATTAGAAGTTTAACTGAATGACAATAACAGTCCCTAGACTTAGAAAAGAACGATTTAATTACAATTAGGCCCTTGAACTTTTAAGTAGCAAATTAATTAACGATTCAAAATGTTAATGGAAAATGTGTTACGATAGTTAATGGAAATAAAATTTTTCCAAGCTGACCTGGCAGCTCGACCCCAGCCAGGGGCTCTGCCCCTTGGACCCCGCTAGGGGCTGCCGCCCCTAGAACCCCGCTGCCAGGGGCGCTGCCCCCGGACCCCCGTTCGTTGAGGGTAATGATTAAACTAGAAAGGCGATATGTGTAGTGATAGTTTACTAAAACGTATAATTATTATACAGTTAGTCGTGCACAGCTCAAGAAGGGAATAACCGTAAACGGTGAACGCAACCGCATTGAGGTGAGTTTCTAGCCCCACTTCCTTGTTATGTTTTCGAGGCTGTGTGCATACTCGATGTGATAGTTAATACACTTATCTTAAGTGGTAAGTGTATGTCTTGTATGATTTATGTATGATGATTGTTTGACGGTGCGTGAACGATCTTCGGATATTGCATGTACCGTCAGGTGGTAGTTAAGAAATGATTGATAAGTATGATGAAAGATATGATGTATGTGTGAATATATGATGTATGCATAATGTATGTATGTTATGATGATGGTACGTGAACGCTCTTCGGAGATTGCACGTATTGTCAAGGAAAGTATGTATGAACAGGTACGGTACAGTTACACGAACAAAGGGACCAGACCCTAATAATATCTGTGATGTTAGGGACCAGACCCTAATAATATCTGTGATGGTAGAGACCAGACCCTAATAATATCTGTGATGTTAGGAACCAGACCCTAATAATATCTGTGATGTTAGGGACCAGACCCTTATAATATCTGTGAGGTTATAGGGCGAAAGGCTCTTTAAAACGTATGATTATGTAAGTATATGCACTTATGTGTGTATGAAAGAAAGTTAAGAGGTTAAGTATGAAATGTAAGAAGGTATTGTATGATTATGTGATTAACTAGAACTCACTCAGCGTAGCTGACTTTTAGTATGCACGCAGGTGAGTAGGATGAGGCAGGTAGCTTGAGGAGGACACATGGCAGAGTTGGACGAAGCTGGCATCTGAAGATTTTGCTATGATGTTTTATTTTAAAAGATTATGTTTTGTCTTTAAATGACTATGAATGCTCGATAAGACAAGAATTATGGTTATGGAATGTAATGGTTTGGATGTTTTTAATGTTCCGCGAATGTTTTAATTAACTCTGATATTTAGAACTGCGTTTATAAGTAAATCCAACACGAAAGTAGGGCTACAGGTAACGGGGCCTTACAAGAATGCATGAAGATGATATCTATAAAACTGCATTCAGAACACACCAAGGTCTATTTGAATTTCTGGTTCTTCCTTTTGGTTTAACAAATGCTCCAGCAACTTTTCAAGGTCTTATGAATGTTGTGTTTCAAAAATTATTAAGGAAATCTGTGCTCATATTCTCTGATGATGTGCTAGTCTATAGCAAATCTATGAAGCAGCATGTGCAGGATTTTAGAGAAGTTCTGCAACTGTTCAGAGATAATCAGTTGTATGCAAAGGAATCCAAATGTAGTTTTGGTGGGTCTCAAATTGAATATTTGGGGCATGTTATTTCCAAAGACGGTGTGGCTACTGATCCATCAAAAATAGAGTATATAAAGAATTGGCCTACTCCTACAAATATTAAACTGTTAAGAGGATTTTTTTGGTGTGGCTACTGATCCATCAAAAATAGAGTATATAAAGAATTGGCCTACTCCTACAAATATTAAACTGTTAAGAGGATTTTTTTGGGCCTAACTGGTTACTATAGGAGGTTCATTGCTTCCTATGGAGCTATGGCTAAACCTCTCACTCAATTGCTTCAAAAAGATGCTTTTAAATGGTCAAATGAAGCCCAGCTGGCTTTTGACAGATTGAAATTGGCTTTAACTACTGCACCAGTTTTAGCATTGCCGGATTGGTCAAAAGAATTTGTGGTGGAAACTGATGCTAGTTCAAAAGGTCTTGGAGCAGTTCTTATGCAGGATAAACACCCCATTGCTTTTGTAAGTAAAGCCTTATCTGCTAGACAATGCACCTTGTCTGTTTATGAAAAAGAACTCTTAACCATCTTACTAGCTATTAAGCATTGGCATCAGTATCTTATTATGAAGCATTTTACTATAAAGACAGACCAAAAAAGTTTGAAACATTTATTGGAGCAGAAAATTACTACTCCACTACAGCATACATGGTTAAGCAAGTTAATGGGCTATGATTATGATATTGTCTATAAGAAAGGAGTAGATAATAATGTTGTTGATGCTTTATCTAGAGTATATGGGGTCACATTATTTCAAATGGCAGTCTCTTCTTATGATCCTCTTCTTCTCCAAAGGATTAAAGCACATTGGGAAACTGATGTTATTGCTCAGCAACTGATTCAAAGATTATCACACGGTGAAGTCACTCGAAATATGGAGTGGAATGGTAGTCTATTAACCAGAAAGAAGAAATTATGGATTGGACAAGATCAAAGTTTGAGAAATGACATTTTATTGCTATGTCATGCCTCTCCTTTAGGAGGTCATTAAGGGGTACAACCAACAATTCAGAGATTTAAAGACATGTTCTATTGGAGAGGGTCTTCTAAAGATATTAAAGCCTTAATAAAGAAATGTGATGTATGTTTGAAGACCAAATATGAAACAGTAGCTACTCCTGGGCTATTGCAACCATTACTTACTCCTAAATCCATTTTCACCGATGTTTCAATGGATTTTATAAGTGGCTTACCCAAATCCGGGGGTAAAGATGTAATTTTGGTGGTAGTTGACCGTTTCACTAAATATGGTCATTTTATAGCTTTAAAAAATCCTTTCACGGCAGTAAATGTGGCTCAAGTGATGATGGATAACGTTTTCAAACTGCATGGGTGTCCTCATACCATTGTCTCAGACAGAGATCCTTTGTTTTTGAGTTTGTTTTGGAAGAAATTTTTGAGATTGCAAGGAATAGATCAGGCCCTTTCAACTGCTTACCATCCACAGTCGGATGGACAAACAGAGGTATTGAACAGATGTTTAGAGACCTACCTTAGGTGCATGGCTATGTCTGAACCAGCTTCTTGGTCAAAATGGTTGCCTCTTGCTGAATGGTGGTATAATACCACATGGCATTCGGCGATTCGTATGTCTCCTTTTAAGGCTTTATATGGTATTGAAGCTCCAATGCACTTGCCACACATTCCTTGTGATACTCAAGTTGAAGATTTGGAGCTTTGGTTTTCAAATAGAGAGTTGATGATCAACACTCTTAAACAGGCATTAGAAAAAGCAAAAAATCGTATGAATCAATTTACAGATTTGAAAAGAAGTGAAAGAAGTTTCAAGGTGGGAGACTGGGTCTACTTAAAGCTGCAGCCACATGTGCAATCTTCATTACGAACACATAAGTACTCTAAGCTGTCTCAGAAGTACTATGGGCCGTTTTTAATATTAAAGAAGATCGGTGCAGCTGCTTATACGTTGGACCTTCCAGCGGGTTCCCAAATACATCCTACCTTTCATGTTTCTCTGTTAAAACAGGCTTATGGTCCACATGCACAACAAATAAAGTTGCCTAATGCAGAACCAACAGGGTGGGGTTGCAGCCTTTTGCAATTTTAGAGAGAAAGCTGGCAAGACAAGAACAAAGACCAGTGGTTAAGTTCTTGGTTCAGTGGAAAGATTTACCCCTACATGATGCTACTTGGGTAATTGCTTCTGAGTTTGTTACTAGATTTCCAGAGTTTGATGTTAATTCTTGAGGACAAGAATTTTTTAAAAGGAGGGAGTATTGTTACATGTTAAAAATAGTCAGGGGTATAATAGCAATTGTGTTCAAATAAGTAGAGGGACTGTATGTAGAGTTGTCAAAGTTCAGGGACTTGTTTGTAAATAGTTGTTAGGTTGTTGAGTCGGTATATGAGTTAGTTGCGTCAATTGTAATCATCATCTAGATAATGAATTGAGCTTTCCCTCTCTTACGATTCTTCTTGTTCGATTCTATTCCTATCAAACCCTAATAATTGTTTATAGCGTCTGGTTTCGGGTTAACCCGATTTAGTTATGAATTTTAAGAAACTTTCTTTAAATCCAATTTATATTGTGTGAAAGTTTTGTTAAAGGTTTTGGACCAAAGTGAATTTTAATTGTGATTTAATATTCGTTATTTAACTTCAAGTTATAAAAGTATATACATATGTTTTATTAGAGATTGAAATTAAAAGAAATTTGTCAAAAGAAAGTAATTATAAAGGTGAGTACGCTATAACCTTTTAAGCGGACATTGCAGGTACTTTAATTCGTATATTTTGGCACTTGATTCATAACTCTATGAGTCATATTGTCAACCTACAGTTATAAACTTTGAGGGTGTAATTTGCATCTCTCTCTAATTTATTTATCCTTTTAATAGGACGCCTTCTTGGACAAGGACGTGGATGAAGGTCATGGTGTAGATGTTGCATTACTCATGCATCTGAGCATTGATGATCTAAGTTAGAGCAACCCGATCAACCCGAACTCGACAAACCCGAACCTTAACAGAGTCAGGTTGCGGGCTAGTTTTTATTTTTTTTAAAACTCGAATAGCTCGACCCGATTAACCCGAAACCAGACCAGGTTAACGCGATTAACACCCCCCTTCCTACAAGTTACTAGTTTTAAAAGACTTTGTATTTGAACTCAACCCTATAGTTGTTTATATATGTTACTAAATAAGGTTTTGGATTTTCTAGTCAAACTAAACAAACACTTGAACTAAAATGAAACAAATGAAACTTTCGATTGAATGTAAGTACCACTAGAATCTTTTAAAACTTTGATGTGTAACAAAAAACTCTTTCGTCTCTAACGACCACAGACATTCGTCTAGATGAACTGATGAACAAATTCGCACCCAAACCTTTGATTTAGATAACTCAAATCTCAACTAAATCAAATGAAATTTGATGCAATGGAACCATAATCACCTCGCGAACAAACCCTTAATATAAACATGACTAATTATACCGAGATACACCTTTGATTCACCGTAGAGATGCACAACGAACAAAGACCGAACCAAAATTCTATGAAAACCAGGCGATTAACGACAAATTCTGATCGATTTCACTCGCAAATCAATCCACAATGTTCAAGAACCGAAAGTGGTTCCAAAACCAAAATTGAACTACTCTAGAAGCCAGTTTGAAACTAAACCTAACCGTCTTTTATAATCGATTTGAGATCTCCTCTGTGAAACAGGTTTAAGCCAAACCGGATAAAAACATGTTACAATCTAACTGATTTGAAACCAAACCGATCATTTTTTGCTTTATGTTTCCAAACCGACCCAGTTTAGCCAAGAACCCTTGTTGACTATCTTTGAACCAAATCGAACCCGTTTTAGTCGTAAATAGTTTTGACCCAGAAACCGATTTGTACCCTTTTAGTCTTTAGGTTATAAAAGAAAATAACCAGCTCTTAAAATAGTTGTGGGCCTCTGCTAGTGGACCAACTGACCAATGACTCATTACTAAGTCTAATATAAATCCCATTTATTTACTTACCTGTTTTTCTTTCCTATCTATTCTATATTATTTTCTTTTTTTACTTTTATATAGTTATTGTCAATAAGTGTATAATCCTTTTTTTTAACTTTATATCAATAATTTCCCCACATTTAATTAACTTATGCATCTCAATACTTGAATTTAAAATTATGATAAAAATTAAGTTAAATGAATTCAATTAGTTAAAGTTCTATTTATATATGCCCATAATAAATTATTTTTTGGGATTTTAGGTTAGAAACTTATTTGTCACATTTGAAAATTATTAGTATGTATAGTTTTGAATTTAATAAACCCTTGTCTATTATAATATTCATGTATCTTTGTTACTAAGTAAGGTTTTGGATTTTCTAGTTATTACAACATGGGAGGAGACACCATGCCTACTAATTAATATCACAGCATGACACTCTCGAGCCTGAGGAACGAGACACCACACCCCATAATTACAATAATAATAGAAAGATGCTATTGAATATGTTTGTAAATAATTCCTAACGTATGATATGTTAGAGGCATTATTCAACAGGTTTGAAAAACCGCCTTTAATAATAAATAAGGTCTAATGGATCCAAGAGTTGGTAACCACAAGAATGTAAGAGGGTAGATCAATTACAACCCATATACATAATGGGTTAAGTTATCCTAAATAGTCTATTAAACCTATGAAGGATACAAAGACATAATGAATCCCAAAATATTACACAATGTAAAACAAAATACAACACAATGCTCAATAATATAATACATGTTGAGGGAAAAAACATAATGAGAAAATAAACAAAAAAAAACACAATGATAAATAAAAATACACAACGATCTGAACCAAACTTCTAAAATCTACAAGCTAGAAATCGAAAAGCAAATACCTAAAATCTAATATCGTTGAGTTCGACTAGACGGTTCCAATGCCACTGGTTTGAGTTCAGTTGGAGTTTATTTGATACCCAATATTAATTTTATCTTGTCCTGCTTAATACCTGTTGATATTAAGTTTGATGATGAAGTTTAATCGCCGCATATAAATAGTATTAATTCTATCTTGTCATGCTTTGCACCACTACATGCGTGAAACCCTGGTTGCAACCATTTGAGCCAACGGTTGTGTCCCACCCAGAAATTGAGGAAATTAAAGACGATGCATGCAATCGACGCACACCAACAAATTAAAACTTATATCAACAACAATAGTCCAATAAACATACCTCAGAGGCCGCAGCAGAGAGAGACACGAGTACGCAGCAGAGAGATACGTAACCCATGCCTTCACCATCAGAGAGTATAATGAATGAAACAATGAGTGAAACGATGACAAATATTGCTTCAATTAGTTGTTAAGGGGACAGAGAGATACGTAATTCATGTATAGGGCTATACGGTGCGTATAAGCCCCTATATATGCCTCGTATAGCCCTATACGGTGACCCAATACGCATGTATAGCATTATACGAGACGTATAAGTGGGTGTATGGGTGTCTTTAGTAGGACTCGTAGAAGATACAAAACACCACGTGTAAAGAAAGAACGTGACTACATGTTGCCCCTGTGACTTGTAATTTGTAAACATGTCTTCGCAATTTCAATTGGTAAATTCACTACATATTTAATATATTAACTGGATCATTCATAATGCATTTTAAACTACTCACCACCTCGTTAATTTCGAACATCGATAGAATATAACAAAAACAATACTTAAAACAACTCATAACGTGACCCTATACATAATAATTAATAACATACACCAATTAAAAAAAATAATTTATAGCAAGTACCTTTAATTGGAAAGGGGGAAGCGGCCCATGTCTAAACTCTAGCCTCCAAACTCTTACCCAGTCTACACACTTCTTTATGTGTAGCGTATCAATCGAAGAACAAGTAAACTCTAAAATAACAATAACAATAATAATAATAATAATAATATTCAACTCCACCACCACCGACGCCACCGTCTCCGCCTCCATCTCCATCTCCATCTCCATCTCTAATCCTCACACAATTACAATGATCTAATAATAATAATACATCTCATCTCACCCCCCTTCAATCCGATTCAAACCCACCAATGGAAAACATATTCTCACACCTTCCACAAGACATCATCCACCAGATCTTCTCCAGACTCTCACTCCGTCAAGTCATAATATGCAAATCAGTCTCCAAAACCCTCAACGCCGCCTTATCATCACCGGCCTTCACCCAACTCCTCGCCGCCACGTCACCGTTTCCTCTTCTAGCTCTCCGCCCACCCCACCGCCACCACCACCACCACCTCTCGCCGTCGCCTGTTCTCCACTTATTCGATCCAGTCGCCAACAAATGGCTTCAGTTTCCTTTATCCTTTTTACCTTATCCTTCTGCCCACCCCATCGCCGCCGCCGGCGGGTTACTTTACCTCTGGGCCGACTCGCCGGCGTCTGATTCAATCAAAGATTCGAACAAATCGTTAGTTGTTACGAACCCGTTGACTTTAGAACACAAAACCCTACCTCAACTCGGTTCCGCCTGGTCCCGACACGGCTCGGTGTTAACCGATTCGGTTAACAGCCGAGTTATTGTGTTAAATGAGCTTGCGGCGTTGTACTACTCGAATTCGAATAACGCGTGGCTCAAATTCTTGTCGAATTTGCCTTCGAAGCCGAGAAGTCCGATTTTGATTAATAAGTCGATAATCGCGTTGTGCGATGTGGGATCGCCGTGGCGGAGTCAATGGAAGCTTTTTATTTGTTCGTTAAAAAGCCTCCAGACGTCGCAACCGTGGAATACTTTGGAGAAACATGAGTGGGGGGATGTGTTTGATATTCTTAAACGGCCGCGGTTGTTGAAGGGGTTTGGGGATGTGGTTTTGATGATTGGTGGGTTGAAATCGTCGTTTTCGCTTAATGCGTCGTGTTCTACGATTTTGATATTGAAGTTGGATTTGGGGACTTTGGAGTGGGGTGAAGCGGGGAGAATGCCGTTGGAGATGTTTCGGTTTTTTCAGGAGTCGAGTAAGTTTAAGGTGTTTGGAGGCGGGAATCGTGTGTGTTTTTCGGGGAAGAGGATTGGGCGGTTGGCGTTGTGGGAGTCGGGTGAGAATGGGAAGGAAGAGTGGAGGTGGATCGATGGGGTTCCTGGAATGGGGACGGGTTGTATCGCGGGTTCTTGTTTGATGCTCGGTTGGATGGTCGCCTTGATGAAGGTCTTGTTTTGTTTTTTATTTATGTTATAATTGTTCATGTTTGATTTGGTAATTTGGTTATTTGTTATTTGGTTTTATGAAATGTTATGTCTTTTTGGTGCATAAACTGATCAAACATGTCGTTTATTAAGAGTGATTATTGTCGATTGATATTGTATGATAAGGGTGTTATAGGAAGGAGCACTTAAGTTAATTTTACATGTTTTGTTGATAATTTTAATACATTTTGAGCCCCCCCCCCCCCCGATGAACTCATCCAAGCTTCACCACTGGCTAGAGGTGACTGTCGTGTTCATGTGCAGTTTTTATGTATAGGAGAGGGTACATATAGCGTTCATTTAAGAACTCCTAAACAATTTAAGAACTTATAAGCACTTTAACAACCTAACCAATTTTTGTAGATTTTTTCTTATATTATTATTATTTGAATATAGTTTTGTCAGTTATTATACGTAATTTTATGTTTACATGTATGAAAACATATTCAAGCGAACGCATACGGCTCAAACTCGCCTTGAGTAGCCAACCTAAGCGCGGGTTGACCTTATATAAAAATCAATTAGCTTAGCTAGTCTCGAATGTTTGTACGAGTTTTTACCAAGCTAGCTGTGAGCGAGTTACTGTCTTAGATTTCAGGCAGTGGTGAGTGGTCTGTACTTGTTACCAACCAGTTTTCCTAAAAACAGAAATCAAGGAATCTTTAGGCAGCAGCAAATATTATGTTCTTTTGGCAGCAAACTAAACTTGATTGTATTCGTGTGGGTACAAAAGTCACGGGTCATATTTTTACCTTGAACGCCTCCAATGTCTGAATTTGAATCATATCTAATATGGGAAATTTTGAAACACCAAATACTAGATACAAACAAAGTAACAAACATCGTTTCCTTTTTTTCTTTTTCTTTTTAAGTTTTACTTTAGTTATTAGTTTAGAAAAATGTTTTAAATAATCTGAACTAGGTCTTATTGGCAAATAACAATTCGAACTTAACTCTTGGCGGGTGACGGTCCCAACTAAGGGTGTGTTTGTTTTCATTGGTCTGGAACTGACGGAATGTTAATGTGGTATGTCTAGTTATCAAAAAATGCTATTATTTCATGCAAGAGATAACCCTTGTTAATAAATCTGTGTATCTAGAGAATCACTATAACTTCCTTGAAACTCCGTATTTTCGGGATATTGATGACTGCTCTTTATACTCACCCTTTATGTTCTTCATCTTCTTGTATTTTTTTGTTATTTCAATTGTAATTTACAATTCTATTTCTAATTTATGTATTTTAATTTATTTAAAGTGCTTTTTTATTTTTCAAATATCCGAATGGCCTCCTATAACCTAATTGGTTAAAACCGGGGAAGAGTTGGCAAGAACTTGTTGAGAAGTGGTCCAAGTCTTCCGAAAGTCTTGAGAAGATGTAAATGATCAAAACCTAATACAAACAAAGCTTATATCACTGGATAGTGGATACAATGTTACTAATCCTTTAGTTGATTGCATACCCTTGCCCAAGATAGATGAGCTTAATTGGTGTTGAGTCAGCGGTTCAGGCTCCTAAGGTTTACAAACCAAGAGTTGAAAACGAATTTTTAATAAGCCTGATCTTAAATCCGAACATGAACCAATAAGTTTTATGCATGGCAAAAGTAAACATAGGTCAACATTTGAGACCAAAATCTACAGTACCAAAGGAGTGGAAACATTAAACCAAGCTCATTAAACCAAGTTGTGAAGAAGACAAAAATAAAAGTGGCTTGGGTTAGAAGGATCAACCCACAAAAGGCAAAAAAAAACAGTCCAAATAAATCATACAATTTTAAGCAACCATACAAGTGTTGAAGCATGTAACTGTAAAGTGGAACTTCTCAAGGGTGAGGAAAGTTATGAATTTAGTTATTCTTTTCACTAGACGTTGCAAACCGGATTTTTAATGTATACTTAAGATTTAAGTTTGAAACTCATTTTATAAACTTCTTTTCGTTAACCCGAAAAAATCGCTTTAATTTGTGACGCCTTGCTCAAAGTTGAGAGAAGATGGAATATATATGCTTTGGATATATATGAAAGATACGTCCACCTCACAGTGGGAGTGACATGTTTCTCTTTTCCAATGCATCCATAGATAAACATCTTTGTGGCACAGAAAGTTAGCATATTACATATGATAACCTCAAAATAATTAATAAAATTGATAAATATGAAATAAACGGAGTATTCTTACAAGGATAAGTGCACTATTTGCATAAAGATTAAACAATATCATGAGTTATTTAGGCCTAATCCGTTGCACGTAATTAATGGAGAGTACTCAACGAGTAATCCCCGAGTAACCCCGCCTAGGCCGAGTTCTCGGTGAGCCATCCCCAAGTACTCTCAGTCTAAGGCCGAGTACTCACCGACTAAGGCCGAGTACTCACAACTCCCCAGTCGGCCGCCTAGGGTCCGCCTAGCGACTTTTGCAACCTTGACGTAATATATATGGACTTATTTGAGCGGTTAGTATAATAAGTCTACGAAAGAAGAGGTATTACTTGGTTATTGTTGTGTTTATTTCAGGTTCATGTGAGTTTTCTTCTAATCCTCATAACCAAGAACGAAAAGATAGTGAAACCTCTAATCATATATCAAGAGACTCGTCGACTGATCTACAATGCTATCTCATGAAATGTACTCAAACCAGTTGGTCAAAGTGCTTGATAAGTTTTAGGAGGAGGAGTTTCCATATATATTTATTTAAGTTAATTAACATGTTACACGAGCAGTTGTGAATTATCAATGATGAGAGGAAATATAATTAGACAATGATGTATGCTTACAACAATTAACAATTACAATTGGCACAAAATTCTTCATAAAAAAAACAAATTGTTTTGTGGTTTATATTTAAAAGATAGCTAATGTTATATGCTCCAAAGATTCATTCACACCTAAGGTTAATTTACCTTGCAATAAAAACCCAATCTACATTACGACATATAGATATAGATCGGTTTGGAATGGATTACCCGACAAAATCTTTTCTTTTGTGAATTCAAAAGTAATAAAATAATTAAATAGATTTTTTTAAAAATGTAATGCTACTTTCCCTTTATCGAACAAAGTGATATAATAAACATTGTTTTTTTGGAAAAATGGACAACGTTGAGCCACATGAATCATGTGTCTTAGTTTATTTTATGTGTTTGTTTTTCTGATATTTTAAAATTTGTATGCATATAAGTCTTCTTAAAATAAATATATGCTAGTTTGATCATCTCGTGTTATGGGGGTTTATTTAAGCTTTTGTTTTAATCGTTTTGTTATTTTATGATGATTTATTTTATTTTTAACGAAGTTTTGTTTTTTTAATATATATATATTAGTTTGTTATTATATTTTTTAACGTTTAGATTTTTCAATTGATTTGTGTACGTTTATAAGAATTTTAACGAACAAACATAAAAGAACACGAACATTTTTTTTAATGAACAAACATGAACACAAATATTTGTCTAATGAAAAAGGGGACGTTGATGTAGTTAACGGTGGTGGGTAGTATCGGAAGTTAACCGGCGATGGAACTGATAGACCAGCAACGAAAAACATGTAAAAAGATAAATTAAATTAGGTTTTTGATAATGATAAACCGTGAAAATTATTCTTTGATGATTATGAAGTTATTTCACAAATAAATAAGATGTTATGACCCGTTTAAGGGTTATCCGAGTTTGGTGAGATCCTTGACCTGTGAAAACTATTGTTTGATTATGAAAGAGTTTCACAAATAAATGAGATGTTACCCATTTAAAGACTATCCAGGTTTGGTGAGACCCATACCCATGAATTCGGATCAAATGTATAAGAAACCTTCATTTAAAATCAAGCAATCTGGTGGCTCTAGATAATGAAGGGAAGAACCTGAAAGCGACACATAGGATTTCATGGTAGAAAATTATATAGATAGTTAGATTCAATAATATACATAAAATTATTGCAAATTTGAATAAATAAAATTAGAGTTAATGACTATTTTCGTCCCTGTGGTTTGCTACTTTCACCACTTCAGTCCAAAGTTTGAAATTTTGTCAATTTAGCCCTCATAGTTTTAAATATTAACCAATTACGTCCCATCCGTCTAACGGCATCTAGCTATGCCGTTAGTTTAAGGGTATTTTGGTCTTTCTTCTTTTTATTTTGAGTTAATGGTCATTTTCGTCCCTGTGGTTTGATATTTTTGCCACTTCGGTTCAAAGTTTAAAAATTTATCAATTTTTTTTTCTATAACCCTGAAAAGCATAATCCAAGTCCAAAACCATCGAGCATCAACCAAAACAGGTCCGCATTTACCCTGTCGATAATAGTATTCATACCCTCTCCCCTCGTATTTAGTTTCTAGACGGTTCCTAAACTCTCCCCCATGGTGGAATTCAATGGTAAAGTGGTCAAAGGAATTCCCTAAAACCGAATTGTACGAAAAAAAAAACCTAAAAATCGTTTATTTGAAAATGCATAATAGTTAGGGTCTAGAGATTAACATATCGTATCGAAAATCTGGGTCGAAATCAACTATTATACATTAATCAAAGAAACGACTTTTAGTTTTTTATATACAATTCGGTTTCAGGGAATTACCTTGACCACTTTACCATTAAATTCTACAATGGAGGAGAGTTTAGGAAATGTCTAGAAACTAAATACGAGGGGGTATGATTACTGTTGTCAACATAGTAAATGCATACCTTTATTGGAGGTTGCTCGATGGTTTTGAGCTTGGATTATGCTCTTCGGGGTTATAGGAAAATAAAAACTGAATTAAACTAAACATTAAAATGACAATATTCAAACTTTGGACCGAAGTGACAAAAATATCAAACCACAGGGACTAAAATGACGATTAACTCAGAATAAAAAGGAGAAAGACAAAAATACCCTTAAACTAACAGCATAGTTGGATGCCGTTAGACGGATGGAACGTAATTGGCTAATATTTAAAACTATGAGGACTAAATTGGCAAAATTTCAAACTTTGGACTGAAGTGTCGAAAGTAGCAAACCACAGTGATGAAAATGGCCATTAACTCATAAAATTATTGTAAATTTGGTAACAAATTTTCCCAATGTTGTCGGGAGATTCCTACGATTGAACTTTGGATCAGTCAAGTTATTGTGCGTGCACGTCAATCAAAACCTGCCAAACTTGCAATTGTTAACATAAGTTTTCGGGGTATAAAATATACTATATAAATGGTTTGAATGTCTTCATTGAATTACATTTTCCCAGCGTCAAAAGAGTGTATTGAAAACTAATTTATATTTTATGAGAATAAATGTTCGAACATGAGGTTGTTAAAGTATGTATAGTATGGGTGTTCTTCGGGTTTGTTTTTCGGGTCGGGTTCTTCGGGTTTCAAAGTTTTAAATTTTGACCCGAAACCCAACCCGAATCTCTCACGGGTTTTTCGGGTTCGGGTAATTCGGGTTCGGTTAATCGGGTTTCGGGTATTCTAGAAAAAAAAATTAAAAACTGCAATGCTAAAACTAAAATAACATACTATTCTTTGCTCGCAACTCAAATAATCAAATAATAAACCAACATAACTTGATAAAACAATTTAAAAGAAGAGTAAACCTAACTCGAACCATAATGGCATTTAATCGGGCGTGATTTGGTTGCTCAATTACGGTTACTATTAGTAATAAACGGAAAACATAAATTAACAATAAACAATCGATCCATAATAATTGTAACGACAACAATCAATTAGGACAGGATTCTAAAACTTTAGTGGCTAAGACTAAGCCTATCACCTAAAAATGTATTTAATTTCAAAACTAAATGATTATTCGGGTTTTTCGGGTTGACCCGAAACTTATAAATCTAACCCGAGAACCAACCCGAATTACTTCGGTTCGGGTTCGGGTTAGCCTTTTCTCGGGTTCGGGTTTTTTGGGTCAGGTTAGTTCGGGTTCGGGTATGGGTTTTTTCGGGTTGGGTTTCGGGTTTCGGGTAAAAGTGACAGCCCTAATGTATAGCATGAAAGTATATCACAATGAATGATTATTTAGTGCTCTCTTCCTTTTTTTTAACCAGCAATACACACTTTTTAATTCCACACCACCTAAATACATAAATAGTGTTTCAACCTTCACCATTTGTTTGAGAAGAATTCACCAATGTCGTTGGGTCAAAGGTACCTTGACAAGTATTTGGTAAATGGAATTGTATATGTGGTAGTTTGCTCTGGTGACAAGTGATACAAATTAATATTATATGCTAAGGACTCTTCTCTCTATCATCATTGGTTGTAGCTAGGATTGTTGACGATTATATGGTCGTTATTCTATTG
The DNA here is from genome assembly GCF_021521415.1 of Bidens hawaiensis. Lineage (NCBI taxonomy): Eukaryota > Viridiplantae > Streptophyta > Magnoliopsida > Asterales > Asteraceae > Bidens > Bidens hawaiensis. The sequence continues at coordinate 136,967 of NW_027505061.1, read as the reverse complement.
AGTTCCATACTGCCGACCACACTGCTTACTTTCATCACTTGCCAACTATGCATCTTCGTATCATGATGTTGATGACAGCTGCCTATCTGATCATTGTATTAATCGCTTATGTAACACATACATCCAAATGTTGAAGGTTATAAAAAGTGTGTCATGTAGTATATTTATAGTCTATAGAACGTAGAGATCCAGATATGGATCACGTGTACTTACCATGGAGATCTGGTTGTTAGTTATGGCTTTTAACCAAACATGGCAAGTTATTGATCATTGCTTGCGGACCATATGGTTTGATTATCCATCATTGTATCTAGATACGTAGGGTCATTGTATACTAGAGTTCTAATTGATTGTTGATTGTTGATTGTTTAAGACAAAGCATGAGTTACGAGTTTAATTTAATATGATGTAATTGGATTGGTTGGTGTGTAAGTGTTGCAACATTAAGGTTACGAGTTTAATTTGAGGCACACCGGTCTCCCTCTTCTACCCCCTCCCCCACCCCACCACCACCCACACCCACACCCACACCCACACCCACACCCACACACGCCACTCTCTCTCTCTCTCTCTCTCTCATTTGTCCCCCTTTTTTTTGAACGGCCAATTAAGTAACGCCAGATACCCTGTACGCGGCCCCCATTGGCTAAAGATAGCCCGAGCCGGCTACTAGTCCGGACGAACGGAGCCCCTAGCGGTCCACCTGTTGAGGGATTCACCGGATAAAACCCGACCCCCACGCCCGCCAAACGGCACAACAGCGAGGAGCCGGTAAAACCGGGTGAGATCAGGACTCGAACCCTGGCAAGCCAGGGTCATCCCTCATATCTCCCATATAAGTTGGTGGTAGTGAGGTTTGATCCCTCTACATCTCACTTGTAAAGTAAGTGCTCCACCATTGAGCCACAACCAACTTATCTTTTTTTATTTATGTTTTAATTTTAAATTTAAAAGTTAATTCTTTTTTCTTGTTTTAATTTATATATTCTTGTTTTAGTTAATTGTCACATATCACTTAAATTTATCTAAACTATTTTAATAATTAATTATGAAATGGCTTTTCCCTTCTATTATTAAACTAAGATTCAATAAAAAAAAATGAATAGTAAACTTTCTAGGCGTGCTACAACTATATTTTTAGAATTTCCATTCGGGTTACCAGTGAGTGTACTAAAACCGACCAAATTCCTATCAATTTCATAAAAGGATAAAAATGGTTCATATATGTAATACGTATATATATGCCCGGTAGTGCAAAAGTTCAACAATGATCCATAAAAATATAATTACACTACATAGCTCTTGCTCGGTTACCAACTTTCAGTGCCGGATCTTGGGTTGGGCAACCCGGATGACCGGCCGAGGCATTAATTTTTTGAGGGCACAAAATTTTTTTATATATACATATATTTTTATATATTTTAATTTTTTTTTATATAAAATAGGTACACATCTTAATCATTTTATTAGATATTAGGCCCAATCTTTTTATACCCATAACCCATTTGAGATAATGGGCATGCGGGTCATTTTATTTCATTACTCGTTAGAACCGACGGGCCTTTTCATTTAAGCTTGGCCGAGGCATTTAAATTCTCGGATACGGCTCCGCCAACTTTGGTCGCATTAGAAAAGAGGAATATCCTGGTGATCTCAAACATATGCCCATTTTGTGGTCTAGTGGAGGAGTAGCTTGATCATATTTTCATCTCGTGTGGCTTGGCACAATCCTTATGGAGTGTTTTATCTATTTGATGTAAAATTCTCTCATTCTCTTTATTCAGCTTTTGGAACTTATTGAATGTTCACAGGTTCTTGAGGTTGCCTAAGGAGAAGCCAAAAGGTGTTTCATGCTATTTGTTTAATAACGACTTGGTGTTTGTGAGAAAAAAGGAATGATGTTGTGCATTGTGGGAAGACAGTGCAACCATCGGGACTAGTGAAGGAAATAAAGGTGCTAGCTTACATTTGGATTAAAAATAGGGGAGAGAAGAGAGGCCTTACATGGGAAGATTGACGCCGGTTTAAAGTTTAACTTGTTTGCGATGGTTTGTTTTGTATTGTGGTTTCTTGTTTGTTGGTGTTTTGATGATTGATGCTTGTATTATTCCTAACGGCTCGCTAGTTCTAATATAATTTTATTGGTCGTTAAAAAAATAAATAAATAAATTCACATGTGACAAATAAATAAAAATCTCGGTGAAATACTGAAATGTCGATAAGATATGTAGTTGTAAACGAGGCCGTGCTTATTATACTTTCACGTCAACTTCAACTCTCTTTCTATCCACACTATTCTCTCTCACACACAAACACCATAAACACACAGTGACGTCTTTCTCTTTTCTCTCCAAAAAGCCTACCATTTCCCCAAACACTTTCCATAATCCTCAATCATTCCGTCACCTAACCGTCAAAACTCACCTCCGTTTTCACTCACGGCGACGTAACCGTAACGTTTTCCGTCAAATAATGTTATTGATTGTGTAGATAGATATGTAGTAAGTAATTAAGCGGTTGTGCATTTGAAGATATAGATATATACGTACTGTGATAACACGATTAGGTTATGGATTTGGTTGAAGGAGTCGGTGAGAGTTCATCGCCGCCGCGGAGTTTCGGAAGCTTTACCGGTAATGAAGTGGTGGATGATGTGTTTAATCGCTTACTGGAGATAGGCAACGAAGATGCTGCTAATTGTCCTGAGTTTCGGCAGCAGTTGGAAGCTCATTTCAGTCGGTTTCCGGCTAGGTATATAAGTTTGTTACGGATTTTTTTTTATCAATTTGTTGATGTATTTAATTATTTGTAGTTTATTACACTGCGCGTGTGTTTAAGGATTACCGGTTTAGGTTGAAATTGATTTTGTATAGGAGAATTTGTTTTGGTTTTCGATGATTTGAATCAAATTCAGTGATAATTTGTTTATATTATGACATTATTCTAATGGAGAGTGTGTTTGTATTCCATTGCAAATTAATGATGTGAAAGGTGTGGTAGCATGTTGATCAATTCATATGAATTTAGGAAATAGTGTGATAGTATGTTGCAAATTAATGCTGTTAATTATTCCGAGTTTTGCTAGCAGGTGGAAGCTCACTTCAGTCGGTTTCTGGCTAGTTACAGATTTTGTATCGATTTGTTGATAGCGCGTGTGTTTTCGTAGCACGATTTAGGTTGAAGCTGATTTTAGATAGGATAATGTGTTGGACTGTTGGGAACGGTTTTGTGTTTGCATGATTGGAATGAAATTCGGTAGTAATGAATGTGTGTTTGTATTCAATTTCATTGTTTTTGATGTTTTGGAATTGAATTTTGATTCTATTTAGGGGGTTCGGGGTGGATAGATTAGTGATGTGAAAGGTGTGGTAATATGTTGATAAATTCATATGAATTTAGGAAATAGTGTTAACCTAGATTCTAGATGATAGAAGATCAAATTTTATGTGCAAATGGTAAAGGGATGCTGTACACTGCTTTTGGTGGTGGGGTTTCAATACTAAGTCAATTATTGCATAGTTAAAATTTTGTTTTGATCAGGAAGATTATTGTGAAATTGTTTTTTCACCAAAATTGGATATATAATCAATGATATGTTTATGTTAAGTATGCTTTTAGTTCATGATTTGTATTCATTTGAAATTTATGAATTATGAGGGATTATATGTACTAAATTACTCAAAATAGTTATCACTCTTAATGCATCAGTTATGCACTGGATGTGAACTTGGACAGAGCTGAAGACGTGCTTCTGCATCAGAAGCTACTTGTGCTTGCAAAAGATCCTGAGAATCGATTAGTTTTTCATGTTCGCCTTTTGGAGGTAGTGATTCTAGCTTTTTTAGTTAAGGTTTCACAATACACTATGAATGTTATATTCCTCATTTGTCTTACCAAAAAGAAAAGTAAAAGTGTATAGTATTCTGTCTGTAATCTTCTTGTTAGTTGTGTTTTAGCATGAATACTGTTTGCTTTATCTTCTACCATTTCTAAACTTGGCCCTAAATATGTGCTTTGTAGAACTTTTGGACTAGAGGTGATGATGGTGATCAACAAGAATTAACAGAGGGGGGTTTTGAGCCTTGTTTTAAACTTGAGGACCTAAATCTGGAGGTCAGAAAAGGTTGTATTGATAAGGATATAGAGAATCTTGAAGGAGAATCTTCTAGAAGGTACTGTGTATGAGAGTTTTGGTGTATGCATTCTCTTACTGTTCACTAATAGTGTTGTTCTTTTATTATGTCATCTTCAATCTTAAGGGGTTTTTTGAAAATTACAGAAATAATTAACCTGGTTTAGGAGGTACTTTGGAATCTTTATATACTATATATACATGTATAAAAACACACACACACATATACATATAATGTTTTTGGTGTTGTGTGTTTATCTTTTGTTGATTTTTTAATATTAGACTCATAGATTTTTCTTTATATGAGGAGAATAAATTGCCATGCCATGAATATCTGCAGAGTGGATATTCCAGATATACCAACTCATGAAGTCATATTTTCTGCTATTGACAAGCCTAAGCTCCTCAGTCAGGTATCTGGGTGAAAGACTACATGTTTTACTTAAATCAGATTTTTTCACTGCATTGACATTTTTGCAATTTAGCATTTTGTGTGCCTTCTTTTGATCAAATTTCCTTAAAAGCTTTCATGGGTGACTCTTATTTCCCATGGTTATATCTATCTAGCATTTGATTAATTTCAGTTTGGAAGTTGAGTTAATAATGTAATTAGGGTATGAAATTGAAGTATTAAATGTTAAAACACATCGTATCTGTTTCTTGCTATGTTATAAAACACGATCATAATTTGTTTCTTTTATTTGTTAAAGCTTTCAGCTCTGCTTTCTGACATAGATCTCAACATCCGTGAAGCACATGTGTTTTCAACAACTGATGGTTATTCTTTGGATGTATTCGTGGTGGATGGATGGCCCTTTAAAGTACTAATTATGACTCGTTTTATATTGTTTTATATTTAATTTTTTACTGAGCTGGTTTTTTAATGTTATGGTCAGGAAACTGAGGCTTTACATGAAGCAATGGAGAAAGCAATTGCTAGAAGTGAGGTACTTCATTTCTTGCCATCTTATTTGTTGTTAATGAGTTTCATTATAGGTCGTAATCATGAACCATTCTTTATATATTGGGTTGATTTGAGCAAACATAAGTTGTACATGGCTTCAGTTGGGTCACCTAAAATCAGTCAGCGGGTCAAATTGGGTTAGCACTACCATGACATTTTTGTCTCTACCACTGGCACCGCCGACGCAGCTGACACTGCCACCGACACTGCTGCCGCCACTGACCTGCCATTTCCACCATCGGCGCCTTCACCACTATATCCAGCACCGCCGCCGCTCCACCACCACTTGAGTAGAGACTAGAGACAGTCTAATTTGTACGTGCAACGTAACAAGCAAAAATGTTGACTTATGTATAGATCATATAACTATCATATTTAGTAGAAGCCATTTGGACAACATGGAAAAATACAAAATAATTTTTACTTCTCAGCACCAACACGTATGTAGTCTATTTTTAACCATATTGGTAGCTTTTTTCTATAATTACTCATTTGAATCACTCCATTTTGGCCAGAACCCGCTTTGACCCGAACCAAATCGATGTTTTTTTTAATGACATGATTTGACCTGAACTCATTTTGCTTAGAACCCATTTTGACCTGCACCCGACCCGCCAGTTTGCTAGGCCTACTCCTTACTCAGGATATAAATGTGCTTCTAATAAATCTAATATATTTTCTAAAATCTATCATTTGCAAAATAATGATGAATGGATTCTTTAACATTTGGATATACCAATTTTAGTCAAGGAATGAACCTACATGAGCACATGGAAACTTGAATCTCCTTTGCTACATGTCTTGGAGTTTAAAACATGCTTGTTAGTTCTATGATGTAAATAAGCTCCTAAGTTCTCAATAGCATTATTACTTTTGAGGGTGAAAAGGGAAGAAATTGTTATGTTCTTGTAGGGTTCGTGGTCTGGTTCTTCACATTTCAAGTCAGCTGTAGAGAAGGAAGCTGATCATGTAGATGCAGAGATAGATAGAAGATTACTAAAGATTGGGGAAAGAGTTGCATCGGGATCTTGTGGAGATTTGTAATCGATAATATTTTCTAATTACAGTTTTTGTTAGTATCTTGATCTAACTTACTAGTAATATGCTATTGGATAGATTTCGTGGAGAGTACTTGGGTCAGGATGTTGCTATCAAGATTCTTAGATCTGAACATTTAAATCAAACATTGGAGGATGAATTTTCTCATGAAGTAGCCATGCTCAGGTAGTGTTCTTACTATAACTGAGGTTACATGCTATGACTTTAGTGGTTATACTTGAATTTACCTTCACAGCACAAATATATAATATATTTTTACATACCACGTGGCATTTAACAATTCCACCATAGATAGCAGTTGTCATAAGTTGATTCTTTTTCATATGAGGCGCTAGTGTAAACGTGCTGAGTTGAGCCCTAGCCCGCTCAAGCTCGGCTCGTTTCAAGCTCTTATGTCTATAGCTCAGAGCTTGGTTAATACTTTTTTAGGTTTCAACTTGCCTCATTTATTTTTTATTATATATTCAATTATTTTATTTACAAAATAATGTGTGTGTGTGTATGTACGGGAGCATGATTATTTCAGAACTTTCAAATAATTTAAGAACTTTAAAAACTCTTCAACAACAAATCATTATATATATTTATTTTATGTATATTTAGTATTATTTGAGGGTAGTTTTGCCATTTATTATATGTAATTTTATGATAACATGATAACATATATCTAAATTGGTTATAACACATGTAAATTGGTTATTACACATATGTAAACTTGTGATTACATATATGCTGTGAAGGTAAATTCATTTATAAATGTTAAAACTACCCTTATATATAATAAATATATAAATAAAATGATTGGTTGTTAGGAATTTTTGAAGTTCTGGATAGATCCAAATCGCACGCGCGCATGTGTGTGTATGTGCATGTATTTATAGTTTTATGTGCCATACCAAAAAAAGTTTAATTTATATGTATATAACAAAATATAAATTATTTTGTTTTTATTTTCACAATTGTATTTTTGATAATATTTGTTATGTAATTATATATATGTATAAATATCAGGCTCGTTTAGGCTCGCGTGCCTAGTCAAGCCTGGTGTACTAAGGTCACGCTGATTAAACGAGCTCCAATTTAGGCATGTGCTTGGGATTTGAGCTTTTAGCTAGCCAATTTTGGGTACCTCACAAACAACTAGGCTTATTAACGCCCCTACATGTGTGTCTTTGCAGGGAGGTTAAACACAATAATATTGTTCGATTTATCGGTGCATGCACAAAACAACCTACTTTGTGCATAATAACAGGTAAAAACTTCTTCAACTCTCTTTTGCTTCCATTAAACGTATTTATTTTTTGGATTGTTTTATACTTTTATTACCTGGATAGTTGCAAATTCCTTGCTAATGCTTGATGCAGTCAGTATTGATGTTCTTTGAAGATATATAAAAACTTGTGGTGCAGAATACATGACTGGAGGGAGTCTTTATGAGTATCTTCATAAAAACCATCACACATTGTTGCTTCCCCAGTTAGTCAAGTTTGCTATAGATGTCTGCAAAGGAATGGATTACTTGCACAAAAGCAACATAATACATCGTGATCTAAAAACTGCAAATTTGCTCATGGACAGCCAAAATGTAAGTGTTACATTATTCATCTCTTAGAAATATTTTGAAGGATGCACTTAGCTTCCTTCACCTTGTTAAGTATTATTATTATTATTATTATTATTATTATTATTATTATTATTATTATTATAATATTATTATTATTTTCTTTTCATAAATATCTTAGGTTGTAAAGGTAGCTGATTTCGGGGTGGCTAGATTTCTGGGTCAAGAGGGTGTTATGACTGCTGAGACTGGAACATACAGATGGATGGCTCCCGAGGTTTGTAAATTCCTTTAGTTCCCCGTTCTATGAACTATCGTTTTTTAGATTTTATTTTATTGTTGTTTGCATACATTCTTTCTGTTTGCAGGTTATAAATCATCAACTATATGATCAAAAGGCTGATGTTTTCAGTTTTGCTATTGTTTTGTGGGAGCTTGTGACAGCTAAGGTATGCATATATTAATATCTATTTACTTTCTTATAGATATAAAACTAATAAATATTTGATAATGTAGATACCTTATGAAAACATGACACCATTGCAAGCGGCATTGGGAGTGAGACAGGTCAAGACTTTCCACATGTTTAATAATTATAATAATAATATTAATATAGATGATAATAATAATAATAATAACAACAAATATGGTGCAGGGACTTCGTCCAGATGTTCCTACGAATACGGACCCGAAACTGGTGGAGTTGATGCAGAGGGGTTGGGATTCTGATCCCGATAACCGCCCTTCATTTTCTGAAATCAAAACTGAACTTGAAGGATTACTCAAGGAAATTCAGGTAAAAACTTTTGGAACTCTTTGTAATTATTACTTTATTCATACATCTTCTACTTTATTTATAGGGGGGAAAAGTGAAAAAAAATAGTATTAGAAAATCGACGGTATGGCCACGCTGACCATAAAATGGACTGTCATTTGATCATAAAATATGTTTGAAATCACAAAATGCAACTTGAGCTATTTTAGATTTTGAAACCAATAAGAGAGTGACACGTAATAGATGGAGAAAGTAATGCAATATGGCATACTTCCTCTTTCGTGATATTCTTTTAGCCGGTCATTATCATATATCATCATCGTACTCAGTATATCCCACCAATAGCAAAGCTATGGTAGGGTCTGAGGAGGGTAAGATGTAGACAGCGTTACCTCTCTACCCCATAGGGATAGAGAGGCTGTTTCCTGTGAGACCCACGGCTCGAACTTGCATCAAGCCTTGGACATAAGGCACATAGCACTCAATCATCGGGACACCGGCTGATCGGTGCATGCACCCTTGTCTTTCGGCTATCAACGCCACCACATGATGCCTGATTAACCTTCCGCCACTTTTAACATTATTTTCACGAGATTAGTAAAATAATGTCAAAATTAGTGCAATTTCACTTTTACCCACCCGAGAGTTCACACATAAATAACGAGATTTCTAGTATGACATGTGTTCATATTATTGGTGTAGACTGTAGATCGCTCCATTTTCATGTTCTTGAATTTCAATCTGCTTTTCTTTTTCTTTTCAAATAGCCATTTGATATTTTAAAGGTCCACTCCCAAATAATATCATGTCAATACTTGTTAAAAGTACAGAAATAATGGTATGCTTCCTTTACAGTTAAATAAAATAACCTTTGAGAAATAGTTTATTTTGTTATTGTGCTTGTATTATATTCCAATCTTTTGTTACAAAAAAGGCCTACATTTTTGGACACTTTCTTCTTTAGTAGGAAAATAGGACCAGCTTTGGTTGGGAAATGAGGACAACCTTTAGTGGTCAAAGTTTCTTTACCATCTGTATTTAGCCCAAAAGAAGGTCTATTGATAAAACATTTAGCACTTAGGTGGCACCATAGTTATCAAATGCCATAGGCGCTAGGCGCAACAAAGCGTGGGCCTCAAAAATAAAAGCGCACTTAAATAAAAAAAATCGCAAACAAAATTTGTAACGAAATCCTCAACATAAAGTAACAAAATCACGTGAAACCCCAAAATAACCAAAAGCATAATCCTCAATGTTTGAGTCCATTCAATAGGTGCTTAACACCATCGGTTTATGCATATTATTTCAACTTCACAAGGAAATTAACCAAAATTATACAAAAGTTTAAAATGAAAATGAAAACGGGAAAATCATTTTATGATTACATACATGATTACTTTTTTTTATACGATTATCAATAAGATTCATAAAGGCCTGCGTTAACCAATTTACAATTAAAAACTTCAAAAAAATACATTACTTAAACTTAACATATTCTAATTGTTCTATTTAAAATAATTATTTCTTACAAACACTTTTTATTTCCACCACATAACTTTAACAAGCTGGTTCATAATTCAAATTCATAACTTTAACAAGCAGGTTAAAGCAAAGCATCTTTATCATGCTTCTTCATCATAGTTAACATAAGTGAAAACATACTAACTTATGTAAATCTTGTTCTTGCTCTTGCTTTGTTTTGTGATATGCATAAGTAATGGTTGTTCATTATAAAGAGATAAGAGAGATATCAGAGTTAATTTTGTTAATATGATGAATTTTAGGTAAGTTATTTAAGACATAAATCAAATAAGATCAAGATAAAAAGAGAGTAAAAAAAATAGGAAATTGCCGACTTTCCTCCAAAAATAGCGCCTTCTATCATGGTAGGCATGTGACCACCGACTTTGCCTAAAAAATCGCCTAGGCGCCAAAGCGCAACGCTTTTAATAACTATGCATGGCACACATATTTGCCGGTTGACACGAACACGACTAGTTTATCTATCAAACTATTTTTGTATATTAAGGGCATCCGTAGTTAAAGTGAAAAACGTTGCGTCATGTAGACATGTTATGATTAAATAATGTTTAAACCAATTAACTAGATAAAAATTAGAAAAGAAAATATCAATATGTGATTGGCTTCTTGACCAAACTCTCCACAGCGCGTTGTTGGAAAAAAAACGCTTGACGTCAAAACTAAAGGAAAACACCCAACTCATGGGGTGGGGACGTTTAAGGCGCAAAAAGGGTTGGGCTAACGCTCCACTACGGATGCCTTAATACTCTAAAATTGCAAATAGGAAAAAAAAGGTGTATGATGCCAATTTCTAAACTTATAAATTTTGTAGCTAAAATAGAACCAATGGGTGTACCAGCTAAATCTTTAGCTGAAGCCAACTTGTTTAACACCCTAAAAGATAGAATACAATAATTGCTTAGCATACATTAGGTAAAAAAATACTTATATTCATGAAATCGATCCATAAAATCACATCCCAAGATTTCGAAATCGTCAATGCATATCCTATTAATCATTGGTTCCCGAAATAAACAGTTTTGGATCGTTAATCGATCATTTTTTACTTTTCTTCACGAAAACCGTTTTTGAGCGTTTTAGTTTTTTGGCTAAGCGTTTTAGTTTTTTGGCTGAACGTTTTAGGTTTTTGGCTGAGCGTTTTAGGTTTTTGGTTGAGCGTTTTAGTATTTTTGCCTTTGAGTGTTTTTGTTTTTGCCTTTGAGCGTGAGTCGCGTACCTATCGTACGTTAAACAATTATTGTATAGTAACCTCACCCATAACATATAACCAGAATATATTGCCCATTGAACAAAAATATATTATCCAACAAAAGTATAAAAAAAACATCAATAATATCAAGTTAGCGGTTATCCAATATTCCAATATCAAAAAATACACACTCCGAATCATATAATACATGTGTACAATCATACAAAAATAATAAATTAGTTTGTGGTTTTTTTCAACCATAGAAACAAGTTTAATGATTCACCCTAATTCTACCAATCGGTTTATACACTAATAATTCAAAAAACAACATAATTATTCGTTCTTAATCTAGATCAATAAAAAATATTTTATGTAAATATTGTAACTCATTATTTATAATTGTGGTTTCACTGACAGGACTCAGGCGAAACACCGAATGGCAAGTAGGCATGTTGTACATACCAAAATTTACTTCTACGAGCATCCGTTAACTTTCCTCGTTCTAGGCATGTTGGTCTTTGTTTCGTTATCTTTTTAATCAGTAGCGCGTGACATTGCTCATTTGAAGAGATTGGATATTAGGGGTGTACATATGTGATGAAGAAGAGAAGCAGTGTGAATGAATAGATATAAAGCTGTCTAAAAGTGGATGGGTGCTCAAGTCATACATATCTGATTGATATTGTGTTTCTAAGTAACAAACGGACTTTCATAAATTTATTTTCAAATTTCTTTTTATTTGTGCGTTTATTTATATTTGTATTTTGTAGATGTTTTGATCTTTATAAAATGCTGAGTTTGTAACTGAGTAGGTGGAATCAAGATATCCTAAAAGTGTGAGTTAATGATACATAATTGTTAAATAGTTAATAGTGTTATATTTTTATGTAACTATTAAAATAAATTAATAAATAACCATTTTTTAAGCATTTTCTATGTTTTGACCTCTATACGATGTTTTCCTTAATAAGTTCCAAACATTTGTTTTTAGAATCTAATTATCTGCTACTCTTTTTTCCTTAGAACATGAGGGATTTTTAAGGAATATATGAAACTATGTCCTGCTTTTGTTATACCCTCATTTGAAAGAAAAGAAGAAATTAGAAGATTCTCTTTAAACAAAATACACAAAAGAATTGTTTAAATTCGATACATATACTTCAGTTAAACGAGTCATATGTCTTTAACAGTACATTTTATGATTATAATTGGACTTCACATAAAATAATTATAAACTTTAAACCTATTTTTAGACATGAGCGTGACAAGATTGGAAGGCTATTATTGATTGTTTTGATAATTGTGAGACAGAATTTGTTGATAATAACTCTGAATAATGCACCGCTAAATGACGTTGCAATTGTTTTATTTTATTTTATTATTTTTAAGAAAGAGCATACCAACTTTATATGTAATGGTAAGTATCTTCATGTTATGTGTATTACACACATTATTTACTTGGTTGTACGAGATTGATTGAAATCACGAAATGTAACAGTTGAGTGTATCTACAACACAGATATATCACACATTCACTAATTAACTAGGCACGGCACCTTTTATTTTTTGTTACAAGGAAAAAATCAAGTCAGTTCTACTTATGATATAATGTTAAAAGAGCTGTAAAATTTGATAACCTTTTGGCCTATTTGAAATTATATCTGTGAATAAAAAAAAATGAAAAAAATGATTTATTAAATTGTGTCCTGATGTGTCTGGTTTGTGCAAGATAGTTTGTGGAGTTACTAAAAATCTTTGAATGTACAACTATAAAGGTTATGGGTCCTAGCATATCAATTCTTTTATGAAATTATGGATATTGATATTAATTTACATAATTTGATGAAAGAAGAAAACACACTTCATCCATAGACAAATATGATCAGGCAAAGGTTTGATAAATGTTGGGGAGATAAAGATAAAAAAAAGTATATTTTTTCTTTCTTTTGTCCATAGACAAATATGAAATATGTTCAAACCTAAGATTATCGAATATAATTAAAAAAAAATATTTTGAATAAAAATGTGATACAAAGAAAATGACTAAATGAGATGGTTGATGACATGATTAACCAAGTCAAGTTTGAATTCGTTCCAAAAAAAAGAAGGAAAATAAAATTCAAGATTGAGTTGTATTTATTATATGAAGAATATGATCATGTTTTGCATTTATCGGTAAAAAGATAGTTTTGAACATTTTTAGTTTTTTACATGGCAAGTCTTTTCTTGATGTATTTGATAACTAGTTTAATTAATACGTTTGATAACATGAAGAATATAGAAAATACCTCAAGGATGCTATGAAACAAAACAGTTTAGGGTTAATATGAAGGGTTGAGCATTGCAAAATGTTTTACTTTTTCCTTGTACATGTTAAACGAATATTTAGCTGCACTTTTCAATTTTATTTAGATATTTTGCAATTCCGGGTTCAACCTAAGAGTAGGTCCTTGTTACAAGTGGTCGAATATTAGACTCGCTTAGAAGTTTAATACCTCCACTTGTTGAAGCACTAAATTGTAAATATGAATGGTTTTAAAGTCATGAACGGACGTTATTGACACCGAGGATGTTATGGAAAGTATTACTTTTCTAGTTTACTAACAAACGTGGTTAGTTAAATACTAACATGTGTTGAGTAGGTCATTTTTTAGCAGTTATGGTATGTAACAAGTAGAAGCAAGACTCGAAGCTCAGACCACTCCAAGAGAAAAAAAATGCATTTTCCACAAGATCAACCCTTTGAAGGTTGTGATGTCATTGATGAGGATGATCTATTTGGTTTATACCATTTAGGTAAGTAGACTCATAAGTTTAAATTAATGAACTCGAATACGAGCTAGAAATGCTAAATATGTTAAAAGCATTAATTTTAGATTCATATACTTATAACTATTTAACCCGAAACTGACCCGTTTAACTTGTGTTTCTAAACAAGTCAAATGGCTGAAAAATCCGAACATGTTGTTTGCCTAAACATGCAGATTATATATGGTTTGTGATGTCTTGTGTAATCTTCTAATTGCGTTAATCACTTTTGTGTTGAAGTATTTCAATGTATAATGAAATTGGGTGTTCTCAAAAAATACCAAAGACTGTCATTTTATAGGTTAGGAACCATCACAAAGATTTATTGAATCACACAATGCCTCATGAAAGAGTTTCAATTGGAAGTTAGTTGTAGTAAACAGTTACTCTAAGCAAAAACTTTGTCTGTACGTAGTTACCAATTCGTATGTATGATTGACTTCTGTCAATTATTACTTAGTTGTTGTTCGTCACCATGTTGATTAGTTAGTTCTAACCCATGGATAGTTCATGCTGATGAATAAGTTATCGATTAATGAATATGGTTGGCTTGAAATCCACGTAATTGGCTTAATATCACACGTACCTCATCATCCACTTCAATGCTTGTTTCATTAAATATGTTCATGAACACTATCACTAACCATTCAATCCACCTACCATGTTTTGGTCTTTAGTCACATACGGACCTTTAATATTTAATAAAACGCGCATGCATGTTCGAGGACTAGTTGAAACCCGCTAGCGCATTTATGACCTGTTTAATTCACTTTTTACAACTTACTAACCTGATTAACATATTTACATCAATAAAAGATATCTTTATGAAAAGATATAGATAACTTTCATAGTCAAATCAAAATGACGGTATTTCAATAATGATGAGGTGTGGTTATTATTTAATGTTAGTTTAATTAACTTCGTATTTGATTTGATGGTTAGTTATATATTCATTTCATACATTTAAGGGCTGAACATATGTTGGCAAGTATTTAGCCTATTATAAATTGTGTATGTAAAAACTTAATGGTATTCATATGTCGATTAACATACAGCGGTTTACTTTTAGGTTGTGATTTGAAGTTAAAAGTGAAAAGAAAAATTATAACTAATTTATAAAAATCTAAAAGTTTATGGTCAAAACTAAAATATTACAAGTTTTGTATAATTTAAAGAGTGTAAAGGTTTGTAACTAAAATAAACGAGCTATCTATAAACCTATTCAATAATTCTTTTATACATTCTACTTTTATTTATACACAACTATTATATAATACATTAATCCTTTACTCTTAAAATCAAATAGTGACTTACATCCATCCAAAAAAATGACATCATTTGAAACATATTTGAAGCAACTTCTTTTTGTTTATGATTTAAAATAGTATACACTTTTCAAAAACATTTTTTTTAGTTTAAACATATCTTTGTCGGTGATGTGGTGGTCATAGGAGTTAAGATTGTTGAATTAAAACATTGTTCAACAAAGTAAGTATAAAATGTTAAATTAAACTTGTAAATTACTGGATCGAAAGTTATTAAAATAAAACGAAGCTCACTTGTTAATTTTAACACCATTAGTACAACCTATACTCTTCTACAACCTGATATTTAACAAATATTATCATATCCCTGAGTTCAAAATTTTTCTTTAAAACACTCGTCAATTTTTATTTTTAGACTCACTACTACATGTTCATATATCATATCAACAACATTAAATACACCCGTATAGCATCGAATCCTACTATACTATTAAAACAAATTAGTTTGTCTCCACATACCCTTTTCCTATTGAAAAATTACCTTTCCTTCCAAAATTATCTTGCACTTCTCTATTTTTCTTACAATTTAAATAAATCAAAAATAAATTATATTCCTAATAATTAAAATAATTAATGTATTCATTTAAGTCAATAATAATACCGGTTTCCAAGTTTCAATTCTTTCAACTTCATTACACCTTTTCCATCATACTCAACCTTACCTAATCAACAAAATCCCCCATACAATCGGCTATTATTTTATGTCAATCGGACAATGATTTGATTAGATCCGACATATTTAATTGACACCGTCGTTCGTCTAAATAAGGGCAATCGACGATAAACGGAATACTCAATTACATCCCGGAAACGATTTCCGTCAATCGATGAGTAGATCCATGTCGATTGTTAATCAGATCTTCACTTCGATGGTTGTTTTAACGTCAATCGATGTTTTTTTCTGGTTAGTATTTTATATTGTTAAGATAGTATGTTTAATTATCCTATGTTAGTATTTTATATTGTTAGGATAGCATGTATAATTCTTAATCTTAATTGTTAATGTTAATTTGGCATTTTTAATTGATAATTTCTATGTTTCCTATGGTTAATAGTTAATGTATAATTCATTCCAGAATTCAATTACATTATATGTTAAATGTTAAACTTTTAATGTGTCATTGATTCCAATTTTCAATTATGGTATTTGTTAAATTTTTAATGTGTAGTTGATTCCAAATTACAATTATAGTATTTTGATTTTTATTGATTCATATCATTAATAATACCTAACAACTTTTCAAAATCGGAATTTGAATTCGTAGTCAACTTAATGTCTAATTTTGTAAACATTAATTGTAATATAATTGAATTTATATCAATTTGAATTCGTAGTCAACTTAATGTCTAATTTTGTAAACATTAATTATAATATAATTGAACTTATATCATTTATGACTTACGAGTTATTATGATTTTGTTAAAATAAATCCCTAATTACATTTTGCAAATTTACTATATTTATTAATCGGTTATTATACAAATCCCTAATATATTATTTAATTTTACTATATTTATTAGTAGCAAAATAAGTTTATATCAATATCAATTACATTTTTTGAAATCTCTGATTGTATTTCCTAAATTAACTGTATTTAGACCTTTCCTTTTTTAAC
Organism: Bidens hawaiensis; assembly: GCF_021521415.1. Classification (NCBI taxonomy): domain Eukaryota; kingdom Viridiplantae; phylum Streptophyta; class Magnoliopsida; order Asterales; family Asteraceae; genus Bidens; species Bidens hawaiensis. The sequence goes on along the minus strand of NW_027505061.1, from coordinate 119,996 downwards.
AATTCAAACTTTCTAACAAATATTGTTTATCTATATATACTATAACCAGAATAAAGAGATTCGCACACTTCTCACTTACTTACTCTTCGATTCATATTTGTATCATTGTCAACGTTTTTCATTTTCTTTCATACGGATAAATATTTTTTTTAACCCATCTAAAAGTTAGTTAATGAATCTTGAATATTTGCTTGAATTTTTTATTTGTTACATAGCAACATGGAAGCATCAAACAGTACCATGTTCAACGGTGTGGATGTTTCGAACAACGATTGTGTACTGACGGTTCGTATACTCAGACTATAGTGTTTGAAGGACAACAATAAACCAGGAGAGGACTGGTCCATAGAAATGATTTTATATCTTTCTCCCTTTCTCTCTCTCTCTCTCTCTCTCTCTATATATATATATATATATATATATATATATATCTTTCTCTCTCTCTCTCTCTTGCGGTTTAGCCATTTTTGCCCACTTTCTTTTCCATATTTTCCGGTAATGTATTTATTCTACGCTAATGGTCGATTCTTATGTATTATTCGCTATTGTCATTGTCATTTCATTTTCTTTGAACTTTGTTGTTTGTATTGTTTTTAATTCTAATATGATTTTCCTATAATCTGTTTAGGTTCTACATCAAACTCCAAGATTCAAATTACATGTTGAAGTTTCTATAACTACTCTATCTTTCATACAATGAATGGTTTATTTAGGTTGTGATTAAAATTTCTCTAATTGCATCTATCCACCATTGGTAATTCTAACTAGACCAAAATATATGTACTTATTTTTAATTTAGCCGGAATAGTATATTATATAACATTAATTTAATTTTAATCATTTCAGGTTACAGCGACCCAACTTATAAAATAGCTAATTGCCTGGAAGGAGTATTTGATGGAAAACTGGTTTTCTTTTTTGTACAACAATGGATATTAAGTTACGATTATTTATGTATTTATGTAGGTTACACAGTTCATGTAAATTAAATCATTTTTATATGATCAATTTTTATTTTGGCTGTTAACACGTGTGAATCTTATCTTGAAACTTCTATCAATTGTTAACATGTGCGTTAATTTTATTTATTTTTTATTTTTTACACAACTTATTTTCCAGTTTATTCAAAACATTTGGACCTTTAGTCCCTTTGTTTGTTTATCATTTTCATACTATGTTTCTTCTTCAAGAAGAAACATTAATTTTATATTCTTTCTATATGAAGATTATATTTCTTAATCATAAAGAAATATTATTTAACTATAACCTTTGCTTAAAAAAAGTTATATAACTCTTAATCATAATCAAGGTTCGGCTATACTTCCGACTATGGTCTAAGCCCTTTATAATAATAAAATAATAAATTAGGCAGAACCCCTTACCTCGCACGGGTATTCGGAGTTAGATATTGCTAAGTTTATACGGGCAGCACTTCCACTCTACATGCACGTTTATCGAAGCGTTCTTGATCAACCCTTCTTGGCATGCAAAGAAAAACGATGTTCAGATGTCGCCGGGTCGTGCATGTACTTTGAGGCAGAATGTCAGGTTATTTGGCACGGATTACGAGGTGTTAATTATCGGGTTGGTGGCACGCAAAACGATGTTCGGCACGCAAACCGAGGTAGAGAGAGTGTAAATTCTAGAGAGAGAGTGTGGATGTGGGTTTGTGAAATGAATGTGCCATGGCCACCCTATTTATAACCGATTTTGAGTCCCATCGCGTACCGCGATGGGCTCCTTTTCTGACTCCGTCGCGTACCGCGACCGACATAGATTATGAGATCTTGCCACGTGTTGCCACGTGGCCTGACACGTGTCGCCACGTGGTCTGACACGTTCTGCCACGTGTCCTGGCATGCTGCCACGTGTCACCAGAGTGTGACGCGTGTCTCTGAGTCATCATGGTCTATCGCGTACTGCGATGGCCATCTTCTTGGACTCATCGCGTAGCGCGATGGGTCGCTGGATATTGTTTTTCTTTTTCAGTCCATTGTCTTTGATAGCTTGTCATTTCTAGTCTAATTCTCGTTGTCCAAAAATACTAAGGCGGCTCGCGGCGATGCGAGTGTACGAAGTGCAAAGTGCGCCATCAAAGCGCCACATTGTGCCCAACGCCCTTCGCCGTCGCCGTCGCCGTCCCCGTCGCCTTCGCCTTCGCCATCGTCCTCGCCCGAGCGCGTGCGCGTGGGCGTCGGATGCTCTGCACCCTCTGCTAGGACCACTTGGTGCATGATATTCATAAAAGAATATTACTATGAAAAATCTCTTCCTTATAAAGAGCTTCCATCTCTTTACCACTTTTCATATGGGATGGATTCCATCTTACTTATTTTTACCTTAGTGGATTGCTTCCACTTTCTTACATCTTCCAATGTGAGATGAAATTTTTTTCATGTAAGTAAACTTAATTTAGGAAATATTTTTATTTCCCTATTTTTCTCATAATTCCTTATTTAATATTTTCTCATTACTTATTTTGAGATTATTTTTGATCCCTCAACTTTCCTAAGTTGTCAAATTTGGATCAAAATTTTGGGGATGTTACATCCTCCCCACATTGGAATGAATCTCGTCCTCGAGATTCGTTGTCTTTAGTGCGAATGGTTCTTGCCTTTTTGATTGTTGATTAGATTCTATTTAATCTCGTTCTTGTTGTTGCTGAATAGCTAGGGTCTTTATTTTGTTGCTAACGTACATCCTTGAATGATGTAACCAGTCAATAGTTCAGAATAACATTAGTAAATATAAATTGTTAAACACATTGATCAGTTGTGTTTAACTATTTACCTTACTGTTATGTATTCTAAATATTTACTGATGTTAACTACATTGTTGTTTGGATTCGGTTTGTCGAATCTTTTCCAGTAGGTTGTTTAGATTCAGTCTATCGAATCCACTCTATCCTTGATTTTGATCCATGACGTTCTCTATAGTACCTTTTGACTTAATTCATTTGCTATACTTAGCGATTGTATTTTCTTGAATATCTTCGAGCTCTTTTTCTTTGACTTTTTGATCAACCTTACTAGGTAGGTAGTATATTCCATCAGTTGTATTGCTTAAATATCTTGTGGTCAATTACAAATTCCTTTCGGTAATACATTTTCCTTAGATATCTTCCAACGTTGATATATCATCCTCCTAGATGATAAGTTTTCTCAGCGTTTTATTTGTTCTAAGTTTTGGATGGACTTTTCAACTTTTGAACCTCTTGATTGTTCTCTAGAGGTTTACGAGTATAAGCATTCTTGTGTATTTAACACGATCTATATGCTAATATTTCATTTATAACTTAGGGACTTAAATACCATTCTTTGATTACAAAACTTCTCGTTTGAAAACGAGTTACAATTAATATACAAAAGTTAACTAATCTATCTCGTCATTTCTTTGATACGATCTTGTCTTTCTTTAGTCTTGACTAGCTTTTCTTTTCAGGCATTCAGTCTTAAAGTGTCCCGTTTCTCCACATGTAAAACATACTCCTAGCTTCTTACGACATTCATCTATTGTGTGTCCTGCTCTCTTGCAGTATGCACAATTGTTTGAATTTTCTAGTCGACACTTTCCAGTATGTTTTCTTCCACAAGTCTTACATGCTGATTTGGGAGTACTTTCTTCTTTTCCTAACTTCTCGGAATCTTTTGGTTTCTTGGTTTCTTTGTCATTCTTCCTTTTTTCTTCTTGATTCCTTATCATGCTATTGATTAAGTATCCGGCCAATTCCATAGCCGAATCAACTGTTTCTGGCATATTGGATCGTACCATGTATCTTATTTCTCTTGGTAGTCCATATATGTAATGAGTTACTTTATTATATTCCGGAGTTACTAGATGTGGAACCAGTCGGCAGTATTCTAGGAATTTAGTGTTATATTCCCTACGATTCGTGCCAACAACCTTGTGATTCCATAACTCGGTTTGAATCTGATCCATTTCATGAGTTGGGCAAAATTTCTTTAATATAAGACCTTTGAATGTTTCCCAACTTAAGTTATACATTGTTTCTCTACCCTTGGTTTGAATCAGGGTGTTCCACCATTCAAGAGCTTCTCCATTGAACATTTGTGAAGAATACTGGATAGCTTCTTCACCGGTGCATTTGCTTATGGTGACGATTGATTCTTGTTCTTCTAGCCATCTCATAGCGGCTATGCCATCCGAATCTCCATGAAATTCCTTAGGATCGTAAACTTTAAAGTTCTTAAAATTACATCCTTTTTGGATCTTTCTTTTCTTTCGTTTCTTTTTCTTTGATTGATTATCAGACGTAGAGCTATCATAAGCTTCCTCCTTTCTTGAAGGAACAGACTTACTTCGAATTCTCTTGTTAGATTTTGGTTGACTTTGACTTGTAGATATCTCATTGATAGCTTCCTTAATCATCTTTTGAATTCCCTTTATATATTGAGCGGGAATTTCATTATCCTAATTTTCAACGTTTTCTTCATTTACAGTTTTCTTGGGAGGACTATTGTGAGAGTTTGCACTTTCTTCTCTTGACATACTACAATAATATTTTAAAAGATAAGTCAAATATTCGAAGAATTTAAAACATATCTTTTATTCATCTTATTAAAGTTACAAGAGTGCGCGTTTGTTACAATTATACTCTCTATAATTTATAAGGTTTTATTTCTTTCAGCGAATGACTAATTTCTTAATCTTGCTATCTTTCTTGATAGCCTCATTTTCTTTTTCTTCCACCTCCATTTCTTTCATTGTTTCTTCATTGTGAGCAACGTGAAAATCTTGAGTTGTCGGAATATATTCTTGTTTCCGAGGATATTCTTCCGGATAAGTTATTTCTTCTTTTTCTCTTGACATCGTTGGTTTCTTGGATCTACTTGATCCTTGACGTGTGTGAATATATATAAATATTTAAGTAAAAGTTCCACACAAATCGGGTTTTAAAATAGGTTTTCACCTACAACTAAACCCCACATGAAAGGCAAGTGTACCTATCGTTCGTAATAAAGTGTCGGTAAGAACCGAGTATCAATCCATGGACACGGAAACTTTCTAGTACTAAATCTTTGTAAATGACCAACCGAACAAATAAACTTGATTTGAATATTTAACTAATTAAACTAGCATACAATGAAAACAAAGCAAGTAAAAATACAAGAAAAACAATCAATCCAACAAACTACCTAGACAAGAATCCACTCTACTAACATGACAAAATAGCAATGATATGGCAAAACATCATGAATCTAAACATAAATACTAGATTTCAATAAAGCAACCTAATACTAGCAAATAATCATCATGATGGGTTTTCAATCAAGAGATAAACATAGACTAACATGTTTGTCAAAACAACAAAGTCTCATAATCAAAGGAAAGCTAGCATGAACAACATTCTAACCACCTAAGATTACACTAAAGTAGCCAAATTCATGAAATTAATATAAACTTATGAAACTTTAACTAGCAAGTCATCACCAAGTCAAGAATCATAACAACACTCATCAATTTTCCAATATTAAGTGTAAGGTTTCATACTCGTCAATAATTATATAACCAAGTTAATTTTTACTAGTCATTCCTAACTTAGTAATGTAAACAAAGATTTCATGAACATTCAAAGTTTACAAACAAACATCTAAAACATAGTTTTCCAACATGAATGCCTAAACATTTGCAAAAATAACAAGGTTATGTAACATAACAAGCATGAACACTATCAATATCAACTTATAAATTTAACCATATTCCTGAAACAAAATCACTTTACCAAAATCATGCATAGATAATATATCACATTAGCAAGAGCTTCAACATTGTCTAGATAGCAAAAGTAATTAGCCCATAAGGCTTAATACAACTACAATCAAACTAGAAATAAGCTTACAAAACATGTTCAAGAACAAAGGAATGCAAACTAAGATCAAGCAAGGATTGAAGGATGGAATGATGAATCTTGTGTCGGTGGAAACCTCCAAGAATCCCCAAAAATTGCTGCACTTGGTTGGGAGAGAATCCTCAAGACTCCACACACCAAAATGAAGTGAAAACAAGTGTTTATAAGCTTCTGGTCAAAGTGCATGGTCATGCACAAAAAGTGCATGGTCATGCACTATTTTGGGTAAGTCAAACTTTCACTCTCGGCGGCTCAGAGTTGCAGGTTCCAAAAAAGTGCACGGTTATGCACAAAAAGTGCATGGTCGTGCATTTGCGGCACTGGCTAGTGCACTTTCAAAGTTGATGTGTCTTGTTCTCGGCATCGGATAGTGCACGGGCTCGTGTCCTCGGGAGTGCACGGTGGTGCACAAAAAGTGCATGATGGTGCAGTTTCACTTTTGGCACGACAGTAGATGTGCACGGGTTTCAATAAAGGTGCACCATCATGCACATAAAGTGTATGGTCATGCAATTGGCACGGCAGTAGATGTGCACGGGTTCCAATAAAAGTGCACCATCATGCACATAAAGTGCATGATCATGCACCTTGGCATGGTATCAGATGTGCACGGGTTCCGATAAAGGTGCACCATCATACCCATAAAGTGCATGATGGTGCAGTTGCTCAGCATGGCCATACACTTCCTTAGCATGGTCATGCACCTGCTCTCTGCATGGTCATGCGCTTTCTTAGCATGGTCATGCTCTTTTGGCAGATTCTTGATTTTTGTCCGAAAAACACCATCTTTTCATCGTTTTTTCGTCGGGCGGGCGCCCGAACCTGCAAATTCATAAATAGCTCAAATAAGTACCGAATACAACGAACTTGCATGGAGTTTTACCAAAATAAGAGGATAATTTGATTCTAAAAGGTGTACACATTGTGTTACATCAATCCTGCTCCATATGTGTTTGGAATTATCTGATCTAGTGAAATGTCAGAATCATATGAATCCGAATCTTCCTCCATTTTTGTTTGACATGTACTTTCATCACTAGATATAGGAATTGGGAGAAAAGACGTTCCCATAAATCCTTTTCCTTTACCAGATCGAGGCTTAACGGATTCTTCGCTAGATTGACAATCGGACATCTGCGCGAGGTTAGATTTAGGGATAGGTAGACGCTCCTATCTTATTCGTTATATCTTATCCGTATTAATTTGAATGATTTCTAGATACTTTTCAACTAAGTATCTTATGTTGCTTGAATTAATATAATAAGTTTTCAAAACTTATCCTTAATCAAAGCCTAGGTATAATCAAATACCTAATTCGCTAAGATTGATGGCTCTGATACCAACCTGTCACACCCTCACTTTAGGGGCCTAGGTGTGTGACCAATAGTTGGTACCTGTTTTGTAAATAAATCAGAGTTGCGGGTTTTATTTCAGCGGAAGTCTTTAATAAAATCATATTGAAAACTTATTATTAAAAACTCGGGTTTAAATACCCATTTGATATTTCAAATACGTTTCTTTAGAAAACATAACTCTTTGTAATATTTTGAAATAAAATATCTGAGCCACCAGGTAGCATCTAATGACTGTAACTCCAATCTTCTATTTCTTCTTGCTTGTATGTTTTAACCTTTCTTGCTTCACTGTAACATGGGTGGGAAAATATGTCAGCACAAAGCTGGTGAATAACGCTGACTCTAAAAATATATTTTCAATACCTTTGTGAAACCAACAATAATACCTTTGTGACTACTCATTAGGTACCCAACTGAATTAGGATCAAATTACCCTAAGTACCATGTACAATTAATTATATACACAATATCATTTCTCTGAACAGTCCCGTAGACCTTCAGAGGCATGTTGATGATACGCATGGCCTCGGGGAAATACCGAGTCACCATATATGTTTGGATCCAGACACATGTATACTCTTAATCAGAGTGTCCGTTTCTTATTATTGTACACAAAGTTTTTAAGGATTCGTAAATCCTATGCAAACATTCAGACTCAGTATAAAAGGTTTGGGGCGTATTCACATTTTCTGTTTATAATCAGTTTCTGATACTGATTCTTGTTTTCTGATTTCCTCTTCTTGTTTTGTTACCTCGGACCTATAGTACGAGAATAACCTTTGTATAAATAACTAGATCAGCGATCTAGCTTTAGACCTTTAGTCCGTTTTGTATAGCTTTAACCTTGATAAAAATATTTGTTTATTCAAAACATTTGGACCTTTAGTCCCTTTGTTTGTTTATCATTTTCATACTATGTTTCTTCTTCAAGAAGAAACATTAATTTTATATTTTTTCTATATGAATATTATATTTCTTAATCATAAAAAAATATTATTTAACTATAACCTTCGCTTAAGAAAAGTTATATAACTCTTAATCATAATCTAGGTTCGACTATACTTCCGACTATGGTCTAAGCCCTTTATAATAATAAAATAATAACTTAGGCAGAACCCCTTACCTCGCACGGGTAGTCGGAGTTAGATATTCCTAAGTTTATACGGGCATCACTTCTACTCTATATGCACGTTTATCGAGGCGTTCTTGATCAACCCTTCTTGGCACACAAAGCAAAACGATGTTCAGATGTCGCCGGGTAGTGCACGTACTTCGAGGCAGAATGTCGGGTTATTTGGCACGGATTACGAGGTGTTAATTGTCGGGTCGGTGGCACGCAAAACGATGTTCGGCACGCAAACCGAGGTAGAGAGAGTGTAAATTCTAGAGAGAGAGTGGTTGTGGGTGTGTTAAATGAATGTGCCATGGCCACCCTATTTATAGCTGATTTTGAGTCCCATCGCGTACCGCGATGGGCTCATTTCCTGACTCCGTCGCGTACCGCGACCGACATAGATTCTGAGATCTTGCCACGTGTCGTCACGTGTGCCACGTGGTCTGACACGTTCTGCCACGTGCCCTGGCCTGCTGCCACGTGTCACCAGAGTGTGACACGTGTCTTTGAGTCATCATGGTCCATCGCGTACCGGGATGACCATCTTCTTGGACTCATCGCGTAGCGCGATGGGTCGCTGGATATTATTTTTCATTTTCAGTCCCTTGTCTTTGATAGCTTGTCATTTCTAGTCTAATTCTCGTTGTCCGAAAATACTAAGGCGGCTCGCCGCGATGCAAGTGTGCGAAGTGCAAAGTGCGCCATCAAAGTGCCACATTGCGCCCAACGCCCTTCGCCGTCGTCCTCGCCCGAGCCCGAGCGCGAGCGCGTGCTCGTGAGCGTCGGGTGCTACGCACCCTCCGCTAGGACCACTTGGTGCATGATATTCATAAAAGAATATTACTATGGAAAATCTCTTTCTTATAAAGAGCTTCCATTTCTTTACCACTTTCCATGTGGGATGGATTCCATCTTCCTTATTTATACCTTAGTGGAATGCTTCCACTTTCTTACATCTTCCAATGTGGGATGTAATTTTTTTCATTTAAGTAAACTTAACTTAGGAAATATTTTTATTTCCTTAATTTTCTCATAATTCCTTATTTAATATTTTCTCATTACTTATTTTAAGATTATTTTTGATCTCTCAACTTTCCTAAGTTGTCAAATTTGGATCAAAATTTTGGGGATGTTGCATTCAGTCAATTATTCAAAGTATTCCCATAATTATATAGTTATTTATGGGTATATAGATGTATAATTAATATCATTATGGTAACATTTAATATTTGATTTGACTTACAATAATGATTTCCTTTATTATATCAATATCAATATTTGAATACTTATCTTTTAATACATTCATAAATGTCTTATATAATATTATTGTTACAGGATTTTAATACTTTCAAAAAAATTAAAATTAATCAAATCATTAAGTGATTTTAAGATTTCTCAAATTTTGACTATTTTTTTTTTCTAATTTTATTTTTTACTTTGTGGTTGATTTTTTCTTTTTATGGTAATGATGTCACCAAGTGGATTGTTAAACATTCAATTGATTTTCTTTATATTATTTTTGTGATTATATTTAAATGTGATAGGCTAAAACAAAAAGAGTTTAAGGATCATAACAATGCTTGCATTCTTATTTGATCATTTTCAAAGAAAGTTTAGTGAGTAGTTCAGTAAATGAAATATTATAATTATCAGTAATGACTTACTACACATTCCATTTTTGGATACATTTAAAAAACATAACATTTATATAAAATTATTTAGTTCATATAAGTAAAAAATTCACAATATATTTCAATATATTAGCATATATTTACAATTGACATTTTTTATATAATTTTCTCCCGTGTAGTACACGGGTCACTAACCCATAATCTACTAAAGCATATATTTTTGAACGTTTTTCTTAATGTTACAAAGTTTTTGGGCATGTAACATATGAATTAAATAGATTTTACATGTTATTCTTAATGTATTTTTTTGGTTCATGGTTTAAGTTATAAAGATGATTGAACTTGTAATTTTATTCTTATAAATACCTTATAATTCATATATAATTATATTTTTTTAGAAAGACAACATTTTACAAGTCATTATAGTGTATAACATAATATATATTTTCCACCTGTGTGGTAAACGGTTATTTGATTTACTAACCCGTGTTAAACATTTCTCCTTTTATTTTAAGATAATTTTTTTACAACAAAATCTTAGTCTTTGTAAAATTATATTTTAAATCCGTGACAATATTTTTTTTTCGAAAATATCATTTTTATGCACACAAAATGTAATATAATAATATCGGTATGAATTTTTATTTCTATAATAAATCACATCAAATTTTGGTTTGACACTTTGAATTAATAGTGGATAAATATATCAAAAACTTATTAAAAAAATCATAAATAAGAATTATTATATGAAATAACTTAATTTACGTATTGTATATCATAATTGTCACGACTCAAGGTGGATATTTAAAACATCATTTATTATTTTCAATATTTTTTATAAACAATCTATTATTTTTAACACATAATCATTTTCTTACGTAACGACTTAGAATCAAGTTCGGAAATGTTAGATAAAGAATTAAAGTTGAAGATAATGTTGGATTCTCAAAATCTTTTGGTTCAAGGATACCGTATGGTAAGCGATTGTTTTAAAAACGATCCCGGTATGAATTTAAAGTTGTGCATTATTGGAACATGGCAAAAAGATACACGGACTTACAACCTGCCAAAAATTTCTAAAGTTGCAGCTTTAATCGTTGGCGATATTGGTGACACAATAGATTAGCGCGATATAATTGTAACGACTCAAAGCAGATCTCTAGCAAGAGTTGGAATATATATGAGAGACCCCTTTTCTACTTATGGTCAACAATATGTTGCTTTATTAACAGTGAATAGTAGATATTGTATTAAAATTCATATTTTGGAAAAGTAAGGTGAAGTTACAAACAAGACAACAAATATGATTTATAAGGAAACATTTAGCAGTTTATGAATTTATAATTTTTAAAGTTTTAAATTATGTTTCTAAACAATGTTTTATGAATATTCTTTTTTAATAATTTTTTGTTTTAAATACTTTGTTTACCTAGGAATATGAATTGCAATTATATCAAATAATTCTCCCAATAAACATATGAAACAAACTTTTATCATCTTAAATATGTTTTTAGTTGACGATTTCTATATTACACCCGTGTTATACACGGGTCAATAACCTAGTGTGTATATATATGGCTGTATAACTCAGCTTATACATCCGTATAGACAAATTAAATCAAATCACAATAGTAGCATGACAACATAAGTGTATATAGTTAACCAATGTGAACTATAAAACATTATATATTTAACTTTAAACCTTTTTCATTAATTTGTAATAAAAAACACATCAACTAAGATAAAAAGTGGAGTGGTAAGGAAGTGACTCGTTGTTTTATGTGACTCAAGTTCGATTACTACCGTAACATTTAGTTTCAGCGACACCAGGTGATGATGGTTTTACCTTACCGTACTGTTGTGCCTTCCGACGAGTTTTAAGATCACGTCTTAGGTGAGAGTTTTTATTAGATTTACCCAAAAACCCATTTAAAACATTTGTTGAACGTTAAAAAATACTGTAAGTAAATAATAATAATAATAATAATAATAATATAAAGGGAGGCAAAAGGAAAAGCAAGCTTTGGAAATAGAACTTGTCTCCTTCAAAATAATATTCTTCATTTTAATATTATTAATTAATTTTCTTTGGCCATCTTTGACCCTCAAACTTTCTCCGACGCCGCCACCACCACCACCACCACCACCTTCTTCAACAACCATTCGTCGATTTACTCCGATCATCCTTCATATTTCACCAATTCTATATATACAATACCCACCTCGATTATCTCAATTTCACCTAATTTCAAGCAACCAACAACTTAAAACCCAACAGAACACATACCCTTTAAGCTCAAGCTGATCATCGAGGCGGTGTGCAGATCTGAGGTTCGGATTCGCCGGGAGTTTTGGGTTGTTTTAAGCTCTGCTGTTACGATTATTGGCCTGATATTGCGTTTTGTGAGGTGGGTTTGAAAGTGAAAGGTTGATGACGACGATTATTGATTGATAATGACCGACCGAGATTACAGGTGCCGGTGGTGCTCCGCCACATGGAATGGCAGATCTTGCTCACATTGACCAGGTATTATATCTTATCTTTTTTATTTATGACCTCTGTAATGTTATATATTCTTGTTAGATTAGATATTGATTTTACTAGGTTTTAATTTCATAATTGTTGTTAAATTCGGAAACCTCTTTGGTGGTCTACCTGAAAACAATGTCTAAATATAATAAAGTTTATTTTGCTATCCACTTTTAGCATATTGTTGTAATAACTTGAAAATCTAGGGCTTATTTGAGAAATTTAAGCCAAGTTACAAACATGAATACGACTCGTTTAACTAGTTTATATGTCATCGCTATGAAACAATTTTAAGTTTCATGTACCAATAACGAGAAATGGAGCCTAGCCTACAATGTTCAATTATTTAAAAAGAAAAATAAAATCACATAGCGGACTTTTTTGATTAACAGCTCTTATCGTGTTTTAGACATCCCTAGAAATAATCACTAAGGTTGCACCATTTCCTTGTGGACCTACCTTAAAATTGGCAAATATTTAATTTAGCCTAAGGTCTTAGGGTTTATTCTTCTGGAGTGCGGTTACTATACAATAATAACTTAACGTACGATAGGTACGCGAGACTTTCAAAGACCAAAAAGAAAACACTCAAAGGTAAAACTACTAAAACGCTCAAAACACTCAGCCAAAAACCTAAAACGCTCAAAAACGTTTTTTCGTGAAGAAAAGTAAAAAATTGAACGATTAACGATCCAAAAATGTTTATTTCGGTGAACCAATGATTAAATGGATATATATTGACGATTTCGAGATCTTGTGATGTGATTTCGTGGATCAATTTCATGAATATAAGTATTCTTGTACCTATTGTACGTTAAGCAATTATTGTATTCTATCTTTTCTCTATTCTTCTGTTACCATCAGCACAACATTTGCTTAATACAATTGATTTGAGTTCTGAATGGTTTGTAGTTTATATAATGCTAAACTTTTGCTATTGATTTTCAAACTTTGTAATTCGCATAATAGCCATGGTCTAAATGGCGCAAAGCCGCAAACTAGTAAATAAGGCATGGTATGTGGGACTTGCATGGCGTTTTACTGATAAAATGGAAGTAATTAATGATTAAAGTAAATCTATTTGAGTATCTCTTAACAGCGGTTAACAAGGAATTCAAAATTCAAATATGGTTGAGTAAAGCTTTATTCTCTGCTATTATGTAGCCTAGATTAGTGGTCAAATATTTGTATATATTGTACTTTTATTGTTTCAATATACACAGAGTATTATTATCTTAACATGGTATAGAGCCAGTAATATCACCCAACCATCTTCATCGTCAATTTTTTTTCTTTTAACCCTAATCACCATGACTAGCCCTTCCACATCTGCCTCCTCCTCTGATCCAGCCACCGCCCCTCTGCACACGTTCCTACATCTCATCACTCTCCGCCTCTCTGCCACAAACTACCTCTTTTGGAAGAATCAAATCTATCCAGTTCTTTCATATCTTAACCTTCTTTCTCACGTTGACGGCTCCCCTGCACCACCAGAATCCATAATCTCCGACAACAAAACTGCTCCAAATCCCGATTTCATTACTTGGAAAGAAGCCGATCAACGGGTTATGTTACTAATTCAATCAACCCTCACAGAAGAAGCCATGGCCGAAGCCATGGCCGAAGCCATTGGCTATACCTCAGCTTATCAGGTTTGGCAAGCCCTTGAGCATGCCTATAACTACCAATCTCCAGAACGCATCCATAACCTTCGTGATTCTCTCCGTCAATTAACTAAGGGAAACTCCAGGGTCTCCGATTATGGTCGAAAATTCAAGTCAATTTGTGACCAATTGGCCGCCAATGGTGAACCAGTTCGTGATGAAGATAAACGCCACTCGTTTCTCTGTGGCCTTGGCTCCTCTTTTGAGATGTTCTCCACTGCCCAGAGAACAATCAAACCCGCACCACCATTCCGTGATCTTCTTGCGCAAGCAGAAAATCACGAAATTTTCCTTCAAACCCTAAACGGGCACTCAACCCCTCAAGCAGCTTTTTCGGCTCAGTCAAGCCGGTTCTCATCACACTCCAAATCACCTCATGACTCATCTCAGCGAGGTAGATTCAGGGGTTCGTCTTCTGGTCGTAGTCGCGTCACCAACACCAGGCGTCCACCACATTGCCAGCTGTGTAGAAAAGATGGACACTATGCTAGTGCATGTCCCTCTCTTGCTAGTTATGCTCAACGAGTTGTTCCTCTTGATGCCAATCTCGCTCAAGCATTCCATGCACAATGTAATATTGCTCCAAATACACCCGATTGGACAGCCGACTCCGGAGCTACTGCCCATATGCTCCGATCCTCAGAAGGTCTCGATGACTCTTATGCCAAATCGGGTAATACTCATGTTACCTTTGGTAATGGTCAATCGTTACCCGTAACACAAATCGGTTCCACTAAACTAAATAATACTATACCCTTACAAAATGTGCTTGTCGTTCCCCATCTCACAAAAAATCTACTTTCAGTTAGTAAATTAACCAATGATTCACCCGTTGATGTCTTATTTTCTAATCATTTCTTTCATATTCAGGACCGAAAAACGGCAGCGGTCATCGCTAGAGGAACCTGTGAAAACGGGTTTTATGTTCTTTCTCAAGGTCACAAGTCTCTTGTTGCAGCTCTCGTTGTTCCTCACCTCCGTGCTTCTTTTGATAAATGGCATAGTCGATTAGGACATGTCGCATTTGATGTTATCTCTATTTTGAATAAACTTGGACATGTGTTTGTTACATCTTTATTACCCAAACTTGGATTATGTTCTTTGTGTCAATTATCTAAAGCACATCGTATGCCCTTTATTGAAAATACTAAACGATCTACAAACGTGTTAGATTTGATTCATTGTGATCTCTGGGGTCCCGCACCAGTATCATCCTCCGATGGATACTTATATTATGTTATATTTGTGGATGATTTTTCCCGTTTTACTTGGTTTTACCCATTAAAGTTCAAATCTGATTTTTTTAACATAATCACAACATTCCTAACATTTGTTGAAAATCAATTTTCTAGTTCCGTTAAAGTTTTCCAAAGTGATGGTGGAACCGAGTTTACAAACAACTGAGTTCAAAATCTCTTTCGACAAAGGGGCATTCAACATAGACTTTCATGTCCTCACACACCCCAACAAAATGGACGAGTTGAACGCAAACACCGTCACATGACCGAAACGGGTCTAGCAATGATGTTCAATTCCAATGCACCGGCAAATTTGTGGCTAGATGCTTTTACATCCGCCACCTACATCATCAATCGGCTCCCAACACCTCTCCTTGAAAATAAATCTCCATATGAGGTTCTTTTTAAGCAACCTCCCTCATATGCAAATTTTAGAGTGTTCGGATGCCGAGTCTTTCCGTATCTCCGGGACTATGTAAAACATAAACTTCTACCAAGAAGTGCTCCTTGCATATTCATTGGTTATAGTCCTAAACACAAAGGATATCGGTGTCTTGACCCCATTACCTCGCGTGTTTATATAACTCGCCATGCTAAATTCGATGAAGACACGTTTCCTTTTTCCGGTGTTATTTCCAATGTGGATGAAACCAAGCTCTTATTTTCCAATTATGAAGACTCCATCCCTCCACCAAACCCCCATGTCCCCACCAATCATACACATAGAACATGTCCAACATTAGAACCTCAATTAAATAAATCTTCCTCCACAAAACAAAATGAGTCAACAAATTGTTCCCTTTGTCCTGACAACTATCCATCCATCCCAACTCCAAGCCTACCACCTAGTCAAGCCTACACCCTACCCAACACCCCAGACCAACTTCAATCACAATCTGTCTCCCCTTCAACCATTTCACCAAGTCCATCCATAACCCAAACGACACCACCATCACCTTCTTCCTCTTCCCAATCCATTCCCGTCCCATCTCAACCAATTCAGCCCCCTCCCATCTCCTCATCACACTCAATGACTACACGCTCCAAATCCGGAATCTATAAGCCCAAACATTTTGCAGATTTAAGTAACTTTTCCTCAAACCATTTACATCATGCCTTGTTTGCTATGCATATTCCCAAAGGCTTTAAAACTGCCTCCAAAAATCCTAAATGGGTATCGGCCATGAATGATGAACTCACTGCTCTTCGTAACAACGACACATGGGAACTTGTCAAACGACCCAACCAATCTAATATTGTTGGTTCTAAATGGATTTATCGTATTAAATATAAAGCGGATGGTTCCCTTGATAGCTACAAAGCCCGTCTAGTAGCTCAAGGCTTCACACAAGTACCCGGACTAGATTTTTCCCATACTTTTAGTCCCGTTGTGAAAGCCTCTACGATTCGAGTGGTGCTAAGTCTAGCTACCATTTACAATTGACAATTACGACAACTTGACGTTAATAATGCCTTCTTAAATGGTCATCTAACCGAAACCGTTTACATGGAACAACCACCGGGCTTTGTAACCCTCAATTTCCGAATCATGCGTGCCGTCTCAAACGTGCTTTATACGGCCTCAAACAAGCACCGCGTGCTTGGTTTCAACGCTTAAGCGTGTTTCTTCTCACCCTTGGTTTTCAATGTAGTCGAGCTGACCCGTCATTGTTCATTTACAAAGTGAACAATGTTCTCTTATATCTACTTGTTTATGTAGATGACATTATTATCACAGGTAACAACGAAAAGGTGATTAATGAGTTTACAAGTCGACTGAATAAGGAATTCAAGATCAAAGATTTAGGTGCCTTGAATTACTTTCTCGGCCTTGAAGTTACACAAAACTCATCTGGCCTATTTCTTAGCCAAACTAAATATGCCCATGACATTTTGTCTCGAGCCGGTCTCCTTGATGCAAAACCTGTGGCAACACCTCTCACCACTACTGATATGTTTACATCAAAAGGTACACCTTTTCACGACCCCACCTTTTATCGCTCATTAGTTGGCGCTCTTCAATACCTCACCATCACAAGACCGGATCTCTCATATGCCGTAAATCAAGCAAGTCAATATCTTCAAACTCCAACTACTGCCCGTTTTCAGCTTGTAAAACGGATCTTACGGTATGTTAAGGGCACATTAACTTTTGGATTAACCTTTGACCGACCCTTAAAAACAACATTGGTGGGATATTCTGATGCAGATTGGGCACGTTGCATAGAAACTCGCAGATCTACATATGGTTACTCTATCTATTTAGGAGGAAACTTAGTTTCTTGGAGTGCAAAGAAACAACCAACCGTCTCCCGCTCGAGTTGTGAGTCGGAATATCGAGCTATGGCAAACACCGCGGCCGAGATCATATGGTTGACTCATCTCCTCCATGAATTACATGCACTGCCACCTGATCGTCCTACCCTTTTATGTGATAACAAGAGTGCATTATTCTTAAGTCAAAACCCGGTCAAAACCCGGTATCACATAAACGAGCTAAACATATTGATATTGATTATCACTTTGTTAGAGAGTTGGTTCTTGCTGGTCGTCTTCACACAAAATTTGTTCCAACCACGCTCCAGGTAGCCGACATTTTCACCAAAAGTCTTCCGCGCCCTCTCTTTGAACGCTTCCGCACAAAACTTCGTGTTGGCCCGCTACCTGTTCGCTTGAAGGGGGGTAACAGCGGTTAACAAGGAATTCAAAAATCAAATATGGTTGAGTAAAGCTTTATTCTCTGCTATTATGTAGGCTAGATTAGTGGTCAAATATTTGTATATATTGTACCTTTATTGTTTCAATATACACAGAGTATTATTATCTTAACTGATGTTCATCATTCTTATTTGGTTCTCTTATCTTTTGCAGGCGTTAATTGCTCTGAAGAAAGGTGCACACTTACGTAAATATGGTCGCAAGGGGAAACCGAGGTTTTGTCCATTTAGACTTTCTCATGTGAGTTTTTCATCATGTTTACTTCATCTTACCGCTCTTTCACTTATTAGTTATTACTATTTTTTTTATTTTTACGATTCAATCCTTGATCCCCTTAATCATTTAAAAAAGAAAAACATGCAATGTGATACTTAAAAAGCAACATTCGCGAATCACTGATAAGTGCATAATGGATAGTAAACTATTAATGATAAACATACTTGTTTATATGCGTAATTGGTAGGGAAAAAGAAGCATGTCATGGGTGTATATTGAGTTTTATGTATTTACAAGTGTACACATATATCATATATGCACAATGCATGCAGTAAATGAATAATGTTAAATGTGTGGGTCTTCCTAAATACAAACTGCAAATATAGCATAACCGCCAAATAGATACTCTGAGTATATGATAAAAAGTACTAACTAAGATATGCTAAGTGATCAACAGTAAATCATGTCGATGTTTGTACGCAGGATGAAGCATCTTTAATTTGTATCTCTAGCAGCGGTGAAAAGAGCTTGAAATTAGCCACAATCTCTAGAATTATCCCTGGACAAAGAACCTTGAGAACGCCACTATCTTTATTCTCTTAGTTTCTTAGATATCATTATTTATTAATCATGACCACTAATAAAAATAATATCTTCATTTAATGTGATCTTTAGGCTGTTTTCCGACGTTACCCGCGTCCTGAAAAGGATTATCTTTCATTTTCTATCATATACAACAACAGGAAACGATCTCTTGATTTGGTTAGTGATTTATCCATCTATAGCGCATTTGTCACATGCAGATAATTTGTTCATTAATATATATTTTTTAAAACTTCTGTGTTTATTAGATCTGTAAGGACAAAGTCGAGGCTGAAGTGTGGATAACGGGTCTTAAATCAATAGTTTCATCTTTACAAGGAGGCCGTTCAAAAATCGATGGATGGAACGATGAAGGCCTTTACATTTATGTATGTTTAAGTTTCTTGTTTGTTATTATTAACAGACAAAGTTGCACAGATGGTCCCTGTGCTTTGACCAAATTGCAAACTTAGTCCAAACATTTGTGAGAGGGTTGCACGTTTAGTCCCCACCATTAATCCGATTTAGTTTTTTAGGACTAAGTTTGTAGCTTTTAAAAGTTGGGGCCACAACATGCAATTTCATTAAAACACATAGACCATTTATGCAATTTTTTTCTTATTAATATTACCACTTTTATGGTGTTATTCATGTTTGGTTAATTAACAACAGGATGATAAAGATCTAGCATCAAACAGTACAAGTGCCAGTTCGGTTAGTTCAGATCCAACTACTTCTCCAGTGGGTCCCACAAACATGCAACTAAAAGGTTCCAGTTCGGATGCATTTCGCGTTAGCGTTTCTAGTCAACCTAGTACTTCTAGTCATGGGTCGGGTCCAGATGATAATGATTCATTAGGTGATGTGTATATATGGGGTGAAATAATATCTGAAACGGATTATTCATCTACACGAACCGATGTTCTTCTTCCCCGACCTTTGGAGTCAAATATAGTTTTAGATGTCAGTTTTATTGCCTGTGGGGTCCGCCACGCGGGTTTAGTAACTAAACAAGGTGAACTTTTCACCTGGGGAGAAGAATCCGGCGGTCGGTTGGGACACGGTATCGGGAAAGACGTGACTCACCCTCGTTTAGTCGAATCTTTATCGTTATCCGTTTCCAATATTAATTCGGTTGCGTGTGGTGAGTTTCACACGTGTGCGGTTACATCGTCGGGTGAGGTTTACACATGGGGTGATGGGACACATAATGTCGGGCTTCTCGGGCACGGGAACGAAGTCAATCACTGGTTACCGAAGAGAATCTCGGGCTCATTTGAAGGTGTTCAAGTCGGTTCGGTAACGTGTGGCCCGTGGCATACGGCTTTGATAACATTAACGGGCCGGCTTTTTACGTTTGGTGATGGGACGTTTGGTGTTTTGGGCCATGGTGATCGGGTTAACGTATCGTATCCGAAAGAAGTTGAATCGCTTTCGGGTTTGAGGACCATTTCGGTTGCATGTGGCGTATGGCATACAGCTGCGGTTGTTGATGTTATCGCAACTCAATCAAGTTCAAATATTAATTCGGGAAAGTTATTCACATGGGGTGACGGAGACAAAAACTGTTTAGGTCATGGTGACAAAGAGGCTCGACTTCAACCCACATGCGTACCCGCACTTATTGATTACAATTTTCATAAAGTGGCATGTGGGCATAGTTTGACCGTCAGTTTGACCACATCTGGACATGTTTACACAATGGGAAGCACGGTTTACGGTCAGCTCGGAAATCCCGATTGTGACGGGAAATTACCGTGTTTAGTCGAGGGTAAATTGTTAAATTCACCCGTTGAGGAGATTTCATGTGGCGCGTATCACGTGGCGGTTCTGACATCAAAAAACGAGGTGTATACATGGGGAAAAGGAGCTAATGGAAGGTTAGGACACGGAGACGTTGAAGACCGTAAAACACCAACCATTGTCGAATCGTTAAAAGACCGATACATTAAAAACATATCGTGTGGGTCAAATTACACAACTGCCATTTGTGTTCACAAATGGGTTTCGGGTGCCGAGCAATCTCAGTGTTCGTCTTGCCGACAAGCGTTCGGTTTCACTCGAAAACGACACAATTGTTATAACTGTGGGCTTGTGCATTGCCACTCCTGTAGCTCAAAAAAGGCCCCACGAGCCGCATTAGCTCCGAACCCTGGAAAACCGTACCGTGTTTGTGATTCGTGTTTCACAAAGCTAAGTAAGACTGTTGAGACCGGGCCCACCGGGATCAGTAGCAGACGAAATGTAAAGCCGCGGTTATCAGGTGAGAATAAAGATAGGCTCGATAAAACCGAGTTAAAATTAGCAAAATCAGGGGCGCCTTCAAATCAAGATTTAATTAAGCTTTTGGATACTAAAGCGGTAAAACAAGGGAAAAAGGGTGACGTGTTTCTTGGGCGGTCAACTCAAGGTCAAACCTTGATGCAGCTCAAAGATGTCGTGTTATTAAGTGATTTTCGCCAAATGGTTCCAAAACCGGTTAATATTTCGTCTGGGGTAAGTTCGAGGTCGGTTTCCCCGTTTTCAAGAAGATCAAGCCCATCACGTTCTGCAACACCGGTTCCTACTACTTCCGGGCTTTCAATCTCTAAAGGTGCAGCGGAGAGTTTCAAGAAAACAAATGAAAACTTGAATCAAGAAGTTATCACATTGCGTAGGCAGGTATGTTATGAACTCATGAAAGGGTGTTTAGTCTGTGTTTTGATTGATTAATTGCAGTTATAATTATTTATATATTTAATTCTTTATAATTTTTATAAATCATAATATATATTATATACTCTCTTTTTATTAAAAAGTTATATATAATAATAATTGTTATATAAATGTTTTATATTTTAAATAAAAAGTATATAAATAATAAGCTCGTTTAGGCTCGCGAGAGAACTCGAGCTCGATAAGTAAAAGCTCAGACTCATACTCGTTTACACACGTAATTGCAGTCTTAAACTTGGGTTTATTATTTGATGTTTTTAAGGTTGAAAGCCTGAGGAATGAATGCGATGCTAAAGAATCGGAGCTTCAAAAATCAAGAAAACAAGCTCAGGAAGCTATGATGTTAGCAGCCGAAGAATCTGCTAAATGTAAAGCTGCAAAAGATGTCATAAAAACTCTTATGGCCCAGGTGATTCCTGTTATAAACATATATGTTTTTATAAATAAATTATTTAATTTCACTTTCAAGTTTCTGATGGTTCTATGTAATTTGCAGCTGAAGGATATGACAGAGAGACTGCCACCTGGATCATACGACTTTGAAAGCATGATGTCAGCAAACACGTTGAAGCAGAACGGTGTTCTTCATTCTGCTGATGTAAACGGATCACCGCGCCCCACCGAAACACTCACAAGAACCATAGAACCTACGCGAGACGAGTATCCAAACGGAGCAACGGTACGACCGGGAACCCATAATCATGTCGAAAACGTTGTTCCCGCACCACCAGAAAACGAGGAAAATAAAAATGATAGTAGTAATAATAATTACAAACCTAGTAGCCCGGTATCTACCGTCACTACAACTACTACTGTAACTACTACTCATCATGTGGAGTCTGAATGGATTGAACAATATGAGCCTGGTGTGTATATAACCCTCACGGCTCTCGGTGATGGGACTCGAGATCTCAAGCGGGTCCGCTTCAGGTAGGTTGTTTATTTGTTAATAATAAATAGATGAATTGTTGTATTTGTGGTGAATTTTATGGATGCGTATGTGTATGTGTATTTGCAGTCGGAGAAGATTTGGGGAGCATCAGGCGGAAATATGGTGGTCAGAAAACCGTGAACAGGTGTACGAGAGGTATAATGTGCGTGGATCAAATAAGTCATCGGTTTCTTCGGCTGGCGTGGACCGTAGATCGGGTGAATCGGTTGCACCGCCGGCTCGGTATTAAATTAAAAGCATCAGATCTACCAGTATGATTGTTACATGGGTGTAAACAAAGTAAAGATAGATACCCTCCATCCCATCATCTTTTCTTTTAGTTTTTTAATTATTACATTTTTGTAATATATATTTAGTGACTGGAATAGTGTTGTAGTATATATATATATTATGAGCTCAATTATTTATGTATGATCCCACCCTTTGTTGTGTGGGTGAGTGAACAAGAATGGAGTTAAAATTGGCTTGACTAGTTTTCGAGCTGAGTCTAGCTGTCTTGGTTTGTAAATGAGCAAGGGCGACTCGCTTGAAAAAACTATACAATGGAGATGACGAGTTGGCCTTGGTTCGGCTCATGAAAACCAGCTTGTCAAACTCCACACACACACACACACACTAATCAATGTGTTATTTGGACGCCATACAAACGTGGAAAGACATTTTATTTAGTAATTTCTTTGAATTATTATGTAGAATGTCCACAAATTTGTAAGATTTGGACCTCACTAAACTCATCCAGCATTTATGCTTTATGTACGAAATAATCATGACCTGTTTATTAGTTTAAGAGTTTTAATGGTAGTTAAATGGTAGGTAAGCCAGCCAAAAAGTTGATTCAAATTCTACAGTGTGTCGATTGTGATGTATTTATCCCATCATAAGAGTTTCATTGTTCATGAACATGTCACAGTGTATAGTAATTATAAAAAATAAAAACAAAAAAAAAAAACAAACAAACATTTACCTCATTTTCTTTTCTTATATGTTATGTCCACCATTTTCCCTATATTATTAATTAGGAAGAGAAGGTTACATAAATTCAACTATTCAATTGGTTGTGTGTATCTTTTATTTGTACTACATGCTATTTAATTTTTTATTTTTTTTGGGTACATCAACTTTATTGTCTGTTAGGTCATCACACTCTTTAATTTTGAAGAACTTCATTGCCTCACTATGGCCAGATTATGCAGTCTTAATCGGGCTCACGCTGACATTTAAAGTTTGGCTTGGGAGTTTCTTTAGGAAACCATACCGTCGGCTACCACTTGACAGTTGTTGTGCCACTGGTGGGACGAAAACTCAGGGGGCTCGAGATTCAAATTGACAACCTCGCAAGGTATAGCTCTAAAACCTTCATTGTCATGCTCCATAGAAAATGACATATGTAGGGATTAAATTTGGGTTTTCACTGAAAAACCTCAGCTCTTACGGGCATGCCACAAATGAGGATTCTACATGCTATTCAATTGGTTTGTATATCTTTGATTCATACACACACACATATACATATACATTATTTGATTCTTGCCTTTCTTCAAAGAATTTCCATGATACACAAGAAAAATCATTTTTTTTTATTATTTTTAGGGTTTAATGATACCTAAGAGCAGATTAACATAAACACACCAGCTTAATTACCCGATGACCACACTATTATTCTATTTTTTATGTTGGTTCGTTCAAAATATCATCATTTTTCTCGATCGGTCATCCAAACTCACTGTGTTATTTTTATGTGTTTGTTGTGTTAGAATTCCAATAACTATTAACGTAAACATTATGATTTAAACATATAACACACACAAAGAAAGTTAATGTAAACAATATGATTTATACATATAACACACAATAATCTATGTATAATAACAAAAAAAAAACACATTAATCGTTTGTATGGCGAGTTATGTGATTTGTTCGAACATTAATGTGTTTAAGAAAAACAGAATGTTGTTGGTTCAGTTAGTTTTTTTAATTACTTTTACCCCAAGTAAACATGTTTTCTTGTATTTATTTGTGTGATTCTTCAGTGTTGTTGCTAGTGTGTTTTGTTTTTTTAACATTATTTTATACCTTGGTCAATTTAGCATAAAGAGTTATGTTAACACAATATTTTTTGTTCGGAAAAGCCCAAGAATAGCTTATAATACAAGTTTTACAAATGATGGAGGTAGGAAGCAGGCTCAGAAAGCAATTAACTTCAAAGGTATTGATTTCAATTTGTATTGATTTGTTAAATTTGTTAATTATTTGTTAAGTTTTGTAAATTTGTGGTTTGTAGATAAATACGAGAGTAAATAAAAATATTGAGGTTGGAACAGGTGGGGGCTTTTTTTAAATGTAAGATGGTTTTAAATAAATTTGACAAGCTTGCAGGTCCAATTTACTTTTTAAGAGATGATTTCAGAAAATCGAGAGCAATGTAAACAACTCATCCGATCGTGTTGCGATCCATTGATAAAAATGTGAGTAAATAAAGCATAAAAATTGAAATCACAATCAATATGGATTTTAATACCATAATTAAAGTATTTGATTGTTTACCATCTTACGCTTGTGTGCTTCATTTAATCAAATGGTTTTAATCACTTCCTAAACTTTTTATGAAATAGTAGCTTTTTATTATAACCTTACTCTCTCTCCCTCTATATATATATATACACATATATAGGGGATGGATCTTGCGAGAAGTGAATATATATATATAAATGAAAACCCAAAAATCCTAGGTGTCGTGATGTGGTCGCTCCCCCTTTTTTTAGAGTCACCAGATTTGCTTGATTTTTAAATAGAGGCTTCTCATGCATTTGACCCGAATTCACAGGCATGAGTCTTCCCAAACCTATATAATCCTTAAATGGGTTATAACATCTCATTAAATTAAAAATTATTGTCACCAAATTATTGATGTGAAAATCCTATAAAATAGGATATGCTAAAAATTATTTTATGATTTTTTTTAAAAAAAATATTACTTATAATTAAAAAACAATTTTATAGTAAAAAAATAAGCGGGTCTTGGGTTTTACTAAACCCAGATAACTTTTAAACCGTGTTATAACATCTTAGTTATTTGTGAAGCATTTTTATCATCAAACTCTAAGTATATTATAAATTTCATTACAATAAATAAAAGGAATATTGGATTTTGCTAATCCCTATTATATGGTATTGCCCGATAATAATCCCTATTCGTTTTATCGCCACTGGCGGTCCAAAATTCATAAAAGTTGGCCCCCAATGGTCCCCGTTAAAAATGACTTAACGGTGTTATAGTTTTTTCTGAATTTCAAACCAATGTTTAGGGCTTTTGATCGTTAGGAGGATACGAGTTGATTATAGTAAAATTAGCTCGAAACAATGATCAAAACAACTCGATTTTGGTTAATTGTAAGTTCAAACACCCGAATTGAAGCATTGTTTCGTCGTTTTGAAACACTATTTCAAACTAAATTTTACACCAATCGACTCGCATACTCCTAACGATTAAAAACCCTAAAACATTGGTTTGAAATTCAGAAAAAAATATAACGCCGTTAAGTCATATTTAACGGGGGACCATTGGGGGCTAACTTTTTTGAATTTGGGATCGCCAATGGCGATAAAACGAATAGGGATTATTATCGGCAAATACCATTTAATAGGGATTATTAAAATCCAACATTCCTAAATAAAATTAAACCCAAAAAAGTATATAAATATTAAAAACGAGTAATGTATAACAGCCCTGTAATACGGGGATTAAAAACTAGTATATATATATATAGGGTGGTTCATGCGAGAAGTGAAGTTACAGTGAGAAGTGCGAGAAGTAAATCTCAGCCATTCATTACACATATCAACGGTTTAAGATGAAAGATGGTATTTTTGTAATTATGTTGATAATGTAATCTGATATTTTATGATAAAAAGGGCAAAACAGTCTAATTGCGTAGGAGTAAAATATGCAACGTCGATAAACACTCAATTCATTCCCTGGTTTCACTCTAAAACTTAAACTTAAGAACTCTGGTGCGAAATCCGACTACCATAATGAAATTGATACAAACAATTGATGAGTTTAACAACACTTATTGTGTTTGCAAGTCTATAAGAATCGATCCTCCTTAGTAGGTATTGTGTTCTATTGAAACGTAATTGGGGGTTTTTTTGACGGAAAAAAGAGGTCAATCGGTAAGGTCTGTAGACTAATTTGTCTTGTTTTTTTCAATAAACTATACTATAAGCTTAAAACACACACAATCTGAATATTTGTTTATTGAATTACATCTAGAAGGTGCGCAGTTCACAAAAAGGAATAGTTTTTTATTTCTGTTTTTTGTTTAATGTATAATTGAAGTAATATGAAGTTTTCATACCCAGACGCTAGGTAAATTGTTTATTTTTTAGTTCCAAAGATCGTCAAATTGTTTTTTGTTGTTAGTTATATATATATTGTGGAGGTTTTATTATTCCAAAAATGCATCTTGTGTATGGTATATGGTTCGTTGTGTAGTTGTGTAATTGGTGTAGTTTTGATTATTCAATAACATCATTTGCATCAAAGGATTCTTTCATAGGGTATTACCTCTTGTATAATCCTTAACTTATTTTTTTATTTTCTAATTTTTTATGTTTTGCAAATTTGGTCCCGATTTGTTAATAACTATGTACACATTTTAATGGTAAACATACATAAACAAGATCAGGATTCCAATGGTAATCTTTATACTAATATTATGTAAGTGCATATGTAAAATGTGTAGGTAATATTTAATCTATGTAGGGCTCTGTAAGTTCATGTGTAAGTTCATCTTTGATTATGTGTAGGTAGTTTTTAATCTGTGTAGGGTTTTATGAATTCTGTGTGTGGACCTGTAAGTTCCATGTGTAAGTTCATATCGGATTATGTGTATGTACTTTATAATGTGTGTAGGGCTTTATGAATTCTGTGTAGGGACCTGTAAGTTCCATGTGTAAGTTCATGTCGGATTATGTGTGTACTTTATAATGTGTGTAGGGCTTTGTTAATTCATGTGTAATTTCATGTATGATTATGTGTAGGTAATTTTTAACATGTGTAGGGCTTTGTAAGTTCTTGTATAAGTTCATGTTTGGTTACTTGTAGGTAATATGTAATCTGTGTAGGGGGTTGTAAGTTCATGTCTGATTTTGTGTATGTAATTTGTAATCTGTGTAGGGCTTATAAGTTCTTCTCGTTAAATTGGTTGATATTATTATCTGGCATGTTTTGATTTTAACAATCAGTCGATAATGGTTACTTTGATGCCGGAAAGAAAAGAAGGTCGAAAGCAGACAAGGGTAAGCATGAAAATATCTCATATTTTAGGGCAGGCTTGAATCTAAATGAAGATTAATCCAAGATAGCAGATGGTCAAGTTTTTTTTGTTTTTTTTAGGTTTTAGTCATGTATTTCTAAACATTATGTTTTTGTTTAAGTTTATATGGCTGGTATTTTGTTTATCATGAGATTATAAAGCTTGGAAAAAGTTTGAACTCTTGATTTTGTTTATGTAATGATTAAGGATTTTGCATTATTTTAAAGTATTAATGAAATGGATTTGAAATCTGTTTATGAAATCTGTTTCTTCATTTTTTTTATGAATATATCAATTAATGAACCTACACATATATGCAGACGCTTTGGTTCTTGGTTAATTGAATCAAAATATTTTGATAAATTAATGAAACTGGGCATTGTGGTGAAAAAATTTAGAGAAATCACGTGAACACAATTATATTATGATATGAACAAAGAATCTGGGTAAAAATATATAATTGAACTTGTAAGTTAGTAAAATACTAATGTGTAACTTACTATTAATTAGAAATTAGTTACCAAAAAAAGAAAAATGCACATTTTACTGATATAGCCTTTTAATAAAATAATTAGATATTAAAAGAAAATTACGTGATTGGCCAAAATTTCTTCTCGCACTTCTCGCATTAAAAACTCTTCTGAAATGAACCTAATCATATATATATATATATATATATATATTTAAAAATATATTAACTCCATCCCTCTTTGATTGCATGCTTTTGTAACGCTAACTTCTTTTTTGTATATCATGTTAATACATAATAATAAAATTCGTACTATATGTAATAAATTTGTACCCATTACAATTATCTGGACCGACATGTGTATTCGTTGTTATGGTTTTCGGTGGATCTAATATTCCACCATAACAGTTAGGTATGTTTTAGTTTTTATTAAATATCGAAAGACATAATATGATGTTAATAATTTATCAAAAGAGCATTTCAAATTGCCATGCCCTCTATAATGATATAAAATCTATATCAACCTCATTCACAAAACAGTCATATAACACATAAAAAAAACATAACTTTTAAAAAGAAAAAACAATACATTACTTATGAAATAACTATAAAAAGTAAACCATGATATACAAATTTGATTTTGCATCATCAAAGTAAAGTGAAATTTTCAATCCTTTCCTTTACCTCCAAAATCCAAATTCTCATATTCTTCATCTTCATCTTCATCTTCATCTTCATCTTCATCTTCATCTTCATCTTCATCTTCAACCTCTCCAAATCCTTCCAAAAAAAAAAAAAAAAAAAAACACATTTGTCCCCATCAATCACAACCCTAATCCCGCCTTCAATCTTTTATCTTTTTCATCTATATATCTTTTGTTGTTGGGGGTCCCACATGCACCCCAACGAGCCACCTCCCATTTCTTCCCAACAACATCATGATCAACCTCCACCACCACCGCCATCAACGTCGGAGCCGCTGCCGGTGAATTTTCAACAACCACCGCCACCATGGCAGCAATCATCAGCAATGGTATTGCCACCGCCTCTTCACTACAATCCTCCCATGGCTACACCACCACCACCGCATTTCCACCAACCCAACCATGTGTACCCTGATCATGAACGCGATTGGTCCACCGGCCTTTTCCAATGTATGTCCAACATGAAAAACTGTACGTCATCATCGTAAATTATTATTATTATTATTATTGAATCATCTTAATTTCAACATAAAATTGTTTGATTTGATTGATTGATTTTATTATATATCTAAATCTAAATGTATAGGTTTTGTGACGACACTTTGTCCGTGCGTGACGTTTGGGGAGATCGCTGAGATATTGACGGAAGGACATACGCGTAAGTCTCTTTATCTTCAATATCTTATGTTATGATATTGATTGTGAACCACAATGCATTTCATAAGAGAGAAAGTTGATAACCTCTTAGGAAAAACTCACGGGTCACGCCAATATTTGTTGGGCACGTGACTTTCAAAGGGTTAACACATAAACGAGCTAGTCTACAGCTCGAGCTTGGTTCTTTTCGAGCTCCATTTCTAAGGTTCAAGCTTGGCTCGTGAGTAATTTTTCAAGCTTGAACTATGCTATTTTACTATTTACTATTTAATTTTTATATATTTACAACTATTTACTGTATATATATATATATATATATATATATATATATTTTAAATATAATTTTATTTGTAACATAACATATACTATTTATCATAATTTTATATATAATAATTATTACTAATAAAGATATATTTAATATATTTGATAAAAAATATATAAGCAACGGGGTCGCTTAGGCCCATGCGTCGTATCGAGCTTGATAAATGAAGCTTGGCTCAGACTCATTTATTAAACAAGTTACAAACTTATTTTTAGACTCGAGCTCATTTAGACTTGGATTGATTTGAGCTTTTTTGCGAGCTAATCTCAAGTAGCTCGCGAGCGACTTGGCTCACACACTCCTAATATGAACTTGACATTGTTTCAAATTGAGATCATTATTTTTAGTGCGTCAACTTTTTACCAAAATTTATGTACATTTACTTATGTTTGACCGGGAAAATGGATGCAGTGTGGTATGAACCGGCGACATTGTGTGCATGTTTAGGAGCCGCGAGCTTTATTTTCGTATTCTTGTTGTGGCTAACATTCCCCTACACGTGCCTATATCGGGTGAAAATGAGAAGAAAATTCAAGTTAAAAGGAACCTTGGTTGAAGATTGTGCGATCAATGCGTTTTGTGGTTGGTGTGCCTTATGTCAAGAATATCGCGAGCTTGATCATCAAGGGTTTAACGTATCGATAGGTACATTCATACCTTCGACCCATTAATATTTTTGTACTTGATTACTCGTAAAACTTTCCATTAATATATTTGTACTTGATTACTTTTAAAACTCTCATTAGTTGTTGTGTCAAATGAAATCTTACACTTCTTTTAGTACAAACTTAGGATAAAATCCTAAAAGCCCAAAAAAACCTAAAACTTAATTTAAGCCCAACCTAGATGCTAAAAATTGGGCCCTTTTTAGGGTAACTGGTTTTGGGCCAGTTTTGACTGGTCCTGATCATATTTCTATTTTTCTTTTTTATTATTTTTAATTATATTACTTTATATTGTGTAAATTAGGATGGCATGAAAACAAGAGAAGGGAAAGACAAGCAGTAGCAATATTTCGGTTGATACCACCAGAAGAACAAGAGATGTCAAGATGAAGAAGATTAGTAGTAATAGAAGTAGGGGAGTTAATCAATTATATTAACACTAGTCCATTTTATTTATTTGTTTATTTGTTTATACATTTTGAAACCAAAAAATGAAATAATTAAAGGGTCCACATTGGTTAAAAGTCTCTCTTTCTATCGTATTTTCTTCATTATCAAGAAGTCGTCAAACAATTTAATAAAAGTTTTGACTTAGTTTGATATCCTGCTACTTTGACTTTTAAAGAGTTTTGCAGCAATGATTGACTTCTTATGATGACCAAAATTCAAGACCATCACTTTCTTTTGACTAAAATCACCATTATCATTGTATTTTATGTAGTTTTTTTTTTTAATTTAAATTATGTCATCATGTTTGATGAATAACAAGTGAATGAAAACTACTAACCTATATAGTTAATCGATACCATAAATAAATGTTAAAAAAATATATAGCGTCTCGCTAGTTGTTTGAGTGAAGTTTGCCGTTCCAAAAAAAAAGGAGGCTTCAAAACTAAAATAAAATGTATGTCTTATGAAAATCATAAATGTGATAAGAATATGAGTTCCGGAACATTTAATCAATCATACCAATCAATAGTATTTATTTATTCATTAGACTTCATGAATCATGGCTATGTTTTTAGTTGAATGAGTGAACACTTACAATAATGCCACTCATTCTGAAATTTATTATACACAAACACGTTAAAAGCAACATTCTCATCTTGTTCAGAGCACACAAAACACCTTAGTAATATTTGAAGTAAGACAATTTTTATGACTCAAAAAAAATAAATCATAAAAAATTAAGAGACAC
Organism: Bidens hawaiensis; assembly: GCF_021521415.1. Lineage (NCBI taxonomy): Eukaryota > Viridiplantae > Streptophyta > Magnoliopsida > Asterales > Asteraceae > Bidens > Bidens hawaiensis. The sequence continues at coordinate 88,079 of NW_027505061.1, read as the reverse complement.
TTAAAAGCTGGAATTTACCTTTATGTTCTTTTGCTTTTGTTATGAACTATTTTTGCGTTCGTGTATGTAGTACAAGATTAAAAGAAGCTGAAGAGTTATGATATGTCAGGGCCCCACTTTCAAAACCTTCAAAACCATATGTGATGATTTGGGGGCCAATATTGATGGGATGTGAACAGTAAAATCAATCAAAGTTTAGTGATATCTCGTCATCTCCCCCTCATTCAACATTAAACTTTTTGTATGTAGTTCATACATGGAATTCATTTTCGTTTAATAAACGGGTGTTATTTTATCTCTAATCATGTATGTAGTCAATTACATAACTCTACTCTAATTTCTTTTTACATTAGCTCGTTTCTGAATCTTAGCATTATCTATTTCACTAACCTTTTCTATATTGTATCGTTAAGCCATACAATAATAAAATAATTTTTTAACTCCTATTAAAATAATAAAATAAGAAATCAAACTCAGATTTCTTGAAGATGACAAGTGGTTCATCTTCTTTTCCAGCGAAAGAAGAACAGACAAAAGTGCGACGGTGGTGCGATAAGTCGATAATAGTGATTCAGATGTTGAAGATTGCTGATGACTGGTCTTTTCAAGATCTGAACCACCGTTATGATTTTATCGCGTAACCACCACACATTTGCTTGTCTTTTTCCGTCAAAATAGGAGAAGAATCACCTGTCATCTTCAAGATTTGATTTTGACTCCCTATTTTATTATTTGACGAGTATTAAAGAATTATAAATAAACAAATTGACAAAAAAAAAACTGTATTATCCCTGATTTAACGTTACAATATAGACGGGATTAATGAAATGGAAAAATTTGAAAACCTCATAGCATGATGTAAAACAAAATTGTGGACCAAAGTTGTGTAACTGATTAAATCTCATATACGAAATGACACCTATTGTAAAAAAAAGGTACTACCCCTTTTACTTCTAATATTATCTTTATAATATTTGGAGGGAGGTTTAACCAAAGATTGTGCTTTACTTACCTATAAAGAATATAAGAAGGAGTCTCGTGATAACATATACGTTGAAAGAATATCAAAATTTAGTGCATTTTAGCATTTTCTGATGTTTTTAATTCCAAAGTTTTCACTTTCTTAAAAATAAATAGCTTTTTTGTCTGACATTATTTTTAAAAAATATATCATAAAAATTGAGAATTTTTTTATCTTGAATTTATGTAGAGCTAGCATTTCTATTTACTCCCAACTTAAGCCATCACCAACGTAGAGTAAGAACGGACGTCTTCTCACGGGGCTTCATATCCATGAAAGTCCTTTTAGTGGTCTTCCAATAGCAAAAAAACGTTACGCCGAAGATATTTAGTATAAGAAGATGAAAAGACATTTTGATTAACATAAAATTACATTTGGTTGTGAAAAAAAGTTTTCTCCCAACAAATATCCAACTATCAATTATTTATTTTATTTATTTATATTTTGTAAGAAGCTCTCAAGAGCTCTCTCTATCCCCTTTTATGTGCTTTTATATTTCTTTCACAAAGCTTCATAGTCTTTTCTTTTTCAACATCTTTTTTAACGTTTTCTTATTATTTTTCTAAAACATGTTGTAACATATGTACAAACAAAAGACTTAATTTTTATCCATGTGTTTGGTTATTAAAAGAAAAGTTTTTTAGTAGACTTTTATAGGTGAATTAAACTCGCGTATCTAAATTCCGAATGAATATACGTACACTAAAAATGTCTTTTTTCTTCACAATGTATCACAAAAAGTTTATACGCAAACTTAGATGTTGCATAAGTCATGCCTAGTGTCAAAAATGTAATCACACGAAACAAGGGTTACTTTCTATTATTCTTTTTATGCAATAGTGTTGTTGTCATACCAAAAACTTTATACACAAAGTTAGATGTTGCATAAATCATGCCTTAGTGTTAAAAATGTAATGATACGTAGAAAAGGGCTACTTTCTAGTATTTATTTTCTGTTATAATCTTATTGTTGTTATTATTATTCTTGTCCCAAAAAGTTTATACACAAACTTGATGTTGCGCAACACATATATAACAATCCGCTGCCTATATATTTTTTAAAATTAAATATAATAAGATATATTACATGTGTTTGAAAAATAAAAATACAAAATTGTTGTTACATTGAGTATTCACATATGTTAAAACTTTTCATTTCAAGTTTGAATTTCACGCTTTATACTACTATATACAATATATGCCTATAATTCATCCAACTATTTTATAACCTTTTTTTTTGAACGGCCAACTAAGTAACGCCGAGTATCCCTACGCGGCCCCCATTGGCTAAAGGTAGCCCGAGCCTGCCACTAGTCCAGACGGACGGAGCCCCTAGCGGTTCACTTGTTGAGGGATTCACCGGATAAAACCCGACCCCCACGCCCGCCAAACGGCACGACAGCGAGGAGCCGGTAAAACCGGGTGAGATCAGGACTCGAACCCTGGCAAGCCAGGGTCATCCCTCATATCTCCCATATAAGTTGGTGGTAGTGAGGTTTGATCCCTCTACCTCTCACTTGTAAAGTGAGTGCTCTACCATTGAGCCACAACCAACTTGTATCTATTTTCTAACTTGAATTTTCTTTTGTTTGTTAATTTTTATTCATTATTTTTAAAATGCTGAACATGCGGTTTTGTTTAATTTTTTTTCTCAAGATGTTCGGGCATAAATTTTGTTGTAAAAGGAGTCATACTCGAACTAGGGTATTTTTTTTTGTTATCATAAGGTACTTTACGTGCCGACAACGTAATGGTACTCTGATGAACGAAATCGATATCAACCGAACAACATCCGTGCCATATGGTTATTATCAAAACCGGTACCAATTCATTTTTATGATTTTTAATCGATGTAAAACGACTTTATTTTTAGGCTACATCAGACAACTTTTATGAAATAGAACCTTTGTAAATAAGCATTTTTTTTGTATCTTAGCGTACCAAGTCGTGTTATTATAATGCATTATTTGTTTTTTATTGATATTATCAAAACCAGTCTTAATATTCGTTTTTATGGTTTTCGATCAATGTAAATATTTTGTTTCTTATCAAATATCACGATTTATAAAATTCTAAATATCGCCGCAACGCGCTAACATAAACCACTGGTTAACTAATTGTTAATAGTTTGAATTTTATCCGACTATGTTGATTCTTTTGAACTTCTATGTGTTTTTACATCGAAATAAAGACAAACAAACAACAAACTATGCCGCTAGCTATCATTTCAATTGCAAAGCCATGTTTTTTATAAACAATTGATTGTTTTGGATTCATAACAGGACTATCTATAACCTCTAGACTACTGAGAATATATGTATATTTTTTTGTTGTTTTTATAATGCTATATTATTCCCAAGAATTTACAAATAAATATTTTGACATCATTTCCGATAACTACAGTTATTAGAATATCTGAAAAAAATAAAAGGATACGTGTAATACTAATTAGGCTGAGGGGTGTGGGGGGCGTGAGAGGGGGCGCGAGTGGGGGCTCCAGCCAATAATATTATGACGTGTGGCAGAGAGAGAAACTTGATAAGATGGGTGTTGGTTGTGGTGCTCGCGCCCCGGGCCATGGTGTGGAGGGGCGCGAGAGGGGGCGCGAGCGGTTTTTTTTTTATTTTTTTATAAATGTATTAAAAAAACGAATTATTATAAAAACTCATAAACACATGCAGCCATTCTATTTCGAACGATCACAAAACACATGCAGCCATGAATAATAATAATAATAATAATAAAGCAACCTCATAAATCATAATTTTAACTTCTCTCTCACTCCAACCCCTTTATTATTATTATTATGATATTATCTCTCACCGACTGCTACCCACTGAATCATAGATCTCCGGCTACAATACCCAGTTCTCCGATCACCGGTCAGCCAGGTCAGTCACTTTTCCGGACAGTATTGCCAACATCATAAAATTTTTTTTTTTTTAATAAACAAAGAGCCCAACGGCTCTATTTACGCATTCCCATGCCGTTCACGAGCGCTACCCCTCTTGCGCCTGCCTCTTTTTCCGCGCTCGCGCCCCTCTCGCGCCCCTCTCGCGCCTCGGTGGTGTGGTGCTCGCGCCCCGGGGCGCGAGCGGCTGGCCTCGCGCGCCCTTTCTCGCGCTCCACACCCCTCAGCCTTAGGATAAATAGTTTGAATTTTAGACATCCCATCGCAGTTTCTCATCGTCTTGTACACACTAATAAGTGTAATGTTAACTATTTATAAATGGTTTAACATTTTTATTCAAAGATTTATTATTTAATACATTTTTTTCAAGACAAATTAAAATACTATTAAATGAAGTATAAAACTGACTCTAACAACATCTAAATTTAAACCATTTCTTGATTAAAAGAAGCATCACTTCATTTTTCAGAAGTAGCATAGAAAGAATGATAATACACAAATCGTGTTACCATTGAAGTTATATATAAATTAGTAAAAAACTTAAAAAAAAGAGAGAGATAAAAAAACCTTCATAAATATAAAATCTGAACTATATATATAGTATAAAGTTTCATATTCTAAAGCAAAAAAAAAGTAAAAAAGTAATTCAAGAAACAAAATAAGAATAGGCCGATAACTAACTCTTGAAGAGCTTAATCATGTACAAAAAGACAAATATAGCCTTGCAAAACAAGAGTTCTTGTTCATGGATGCATGGTGTTGATGCCGATGGAGTTGTGGTGGTGTGAAGGTCCCGATGGCGGTATCGGTAACGCCTTTGGAAGAAACCCCTTAACTGTGGCACCATCATACACATACTTAACTTTTTGGGGCAATATTTGAGGCCTCATTGTCTTGAAGAATTCTGTTTTTGACACTCCTCTTGAAGACCCTTTTGTTTTAGTAACACAAGAACATATCAATATCAAGAACATCATCCATATGAGCAATGAAGGGCAGCCTGGTCTTTTAACACTTCTCATATCCCCAAACTTGACCATATTTTTCAGAGACTTGTGTGGTTTTTGAGAGGGGTAGGAAGATATTAAGATTTGGTGTGTGTATGGAGGTGACTTGTGTCTGAAGAATAAGCAATGAATAATGAATAGCAAATGAGACATGGGGAGGGGTGGAAACATGGATTATTAAATGATGGGCCATACTATTCAAGACTTTTTTCCATACCTCACCTGCTATTTCAAACCTTGGTTTCACCGTGTGTTATTTTCTACTCCTTTTTTTTATATTTATTATAATAATATAAACTACATTGGTTTATATCAATAAAGTTAATTTCAACATGCACACAAGAGCCAAAGGATAGCTGTGTTATTGAAACGTGACATAAGTCACAGTGTCACACATAAATAAATGTATCTAGTAAAATTTTAACTCAAAAGCAAGTTATTTATTTTCAAAGTGTATGTAATAACTTACAAATTACGATTATCATATTTAAAATATTGAGCCATTTTTAATGTCGCTCCCAAGTCTACTTCATAACTTTTGGGCAATAGAATAGCAGACTTAGAATTATTTTTTTCATGGGCGATTGAGATTTCACATGTATGTGAATAACAGTAAACAAAACAAATTAAGGTGAACGATTGATCTCTCACTAAAGACCAAGTCCGCCATTGCTTTTGGGACACCCTTTTGGGGTTAATAACATATAATGGCCCGATTACATTTATATTTAACAAGTGTTATACATGGCATGTTGCGTCAGATATGTTGGTAAAACTCAGGCGATAATAAACCCAAACATTGTTGGTTCCGGGTGTTGAGGCGGTAAGTCGACACAAATTCAGTCGGTTTCAGTTAAGTGCGTTATGATACCTGAACTAAAAACAAAAAAGAAAACAAAATCATATAAAATTTGAGGTGGATCAATTGAGTGGTGTCAGTCAGAAACACTCGGGAGTTGGGAAGATCGAGCGTTGCCGATCACGGAAGCTGAGGCGGTGAGTGTATGCAAATTCGGCTGATTTCCATCACATTGGTTATGGTAACAAAATTAAAACAAAATGTAGTGAGTCTACGCGAATTTGTTCGGTTAATGTTGTATTTGCCATGATACTGAAACTAAAACAAGAAACAAAAAAAAACAAAAAAAAAAACTCAGTAACCAATACAGTGCCGCCAAGTGGCCCAATCGACACCTAGCGACACCAAAGTTTAATTAATGCATTTGATAGTCATATATCCAAAAAGGTTTCGATCCTAACTTATTATTTGTGACAAGTAGGTTTCGCTTACATTACTTTAAAGAAACTCTTCCAGAATGTTTTACTTCTGGATAGCTCAGAGGTATCATATTTTGTTTCTAGTTAAATTTTCTTATATATGTATGTATATAAACAATAAATAAAAAAAAACAACTATTCCATGCGTGTAGAATAAAATAATAATATACGAAGCATAGACAATATACTAGTGCTATGCTGTAACATGACATGACAACGAGGGATGAATCTTTATGGGTCGCTACGTCACTGTATCAGTGTACCCTACACCTACACGGGTTCTAAAAGTGCGGAAAACCGGGTCTAAACAAAACTTCGGATCCGGAATTTTATAAATAATTAAATAATATGTCTTTGAAAGAAAGGTGGCAATATTTTTGAAAGTAATCAATCAACAGTTTTCAATAATAAAAAATCATTATAATGTTTTGTTTGTCGTCCTTTTGTTTATCGTCCTTTTTTAAAGGATTAGGTGAACTCGCATTGAATTCTAGAATATCACATACTTTCAAAAATTTCAAAAATCTAAGATGATTTTGTGACCCAATATGTCTTTCACAAACATGTGTTATCCCTCTAGTACGTTTATGCACACATATATTATACATATAGAGAGTTGAGTTGTTAGACAAATGGTTATTATCATGAGAAGCTTCGAAGCCATCAGATATAATGCTAAATGTTTATATTTTCCGTGTATATTTTATTTAATATTTTAATATTTTAATATTTTATGTTCGTTTTTAGTTGAGATTTGTATACTACTAACACTTTTATGTTTCGTAGGTTCCGAGAGTTGATCGTGATCAAGAAGGGCGAAAAACAAGTTAAAAAGAGCCAAAACTGAGATCCGTAATGCGTCAGGTAGGGGTGCAATCGAGCCGAGCCAAGCCCGAGCTCGACTAGGCTCGAGCTCGGCTCGTTTAATTTACACAGAGCTCGAGCTCGAGCTCGGCTCGTTTCGAGCTTTATTTTTAAAGCTCGAGCTCGACTCGTGAATGAATTTTGAAGCTCGAGCTCGGCTTGGGCTCGGCTTGTTTACTATTTATCAATTATTCTTTTATATAATTATAATTATTTTATATATTTTTTTCTATTATAATTTTATGTATAAAAGAATATATATTATTTAGTTATTTTTATATATTTTTTCATAACATTATATTTATTGATTAATAATTATTAAATATATAATTAAAAAAATTATATAAATGGCAGGCTCGTTTAGGCTCGCGAGCCGACTCGAGCTCGATAACTAAAGCTCGGGCTTAGGCTCGTTTATTAAACGAGCTTATTTTTAGGCTTGAGCTCGGGCTCGGGCTCGATAAAGCTCGGCTCGAACGAGCTTTTTAACGAGCCGATCCCGAGTAGCTCGCGACCAGCTCGGCTCATTTGCACCCCTAGCGTCAGGAAGGAACCGGACAGAGGACCGGTCAGACCAGCCACCCTATTTTGGAACGCCGCGCCGCGCAACCGGGGAAGCCAAAGCCCATCGCGCGACACCTAGGGGCTGCTGGGTGGATTTTATTTCGTTTTTGCTTCGAGTTGGGCCTTGTTTTGGGTATTTAAACATCTTAAACTTAAACCTGAACATAACCTGAAGACCCTAGCCGAATTTGAGAGTTCTTGGAGTATACTTTCGAGTTTCTTGGTGATTTTGAAGACAAGAGGACAGCCGGTGAAGACTTACACGTTCATGTTTGGAGATTACGGGTTTTATCGCCTTTATTCTTTCGTTTATTAGATTTTCACCATGTTTTCAGTATTATTTGTTTTGTTTGATATAGACTATATGATGCTAGGCTAAATTCCAAAAACTACCTAGGTCGTGATGAACCTTAGTTCGGTTTGATTTTGTTTGGATTTCGTTTTGTTATGGATTTTATGTTCTAATTAAACTGTTGAGTTTGATTTAATTGATGTGTTTGATTGCTTGGTTTTGTTTACTTAAATTTATTGTTTCACATTGCCCTTGTTGATTGTTTCATAGGATAGGGTTTTGTTAGGTCATTTACTGTGTGTTCTTGACTAGTTTGTGATTAATATCGATTAAAATCATAGAAACAATAAAATCAATCAAACAGATAAAAGTGAGCTGCTAGTCTAAAAAGCTGTAAGGTGATAGGCTATTGATAGATCTTTGCTTCTCGGGATTGCTAGATTTAGTTCTTCATAAGGAGTCCATCTAGTTTTGATTGTCAGCTTAGTCTATTAAGTTAATTGAGTCTGCTTTGCTATCTTTGAATTCCGCGCTGTAAGGTAGGTTTTCGTCATAAAAGATCCCTAGACATAAGCGATTAAATAACCGTAAGGAAGTTTAATATAAAACTGGCGAGTGTTAAAACTTGTTAGAAATCCATAGGCGTCTTCTTGAAGTTCAAGGGTCCTGTTCGGGTTTTCTGTCAATGGTCTATTTCATGATCTAAGTTCCATAACTAGAGTTTTCCATTTAATTAATAACCGTAACTTTGAGGATTCTAGCATAGGTAGTTTTTTCATCATCTAAATTAATCTAAGCTTTCTAAATTGTTTATTAGTTTAAAGTAAATAGGGTTAAAGTTTATTAATTAATTAATTAGTTTAAGGTTATGATTATGTTTTATTATTATTATATTAATTAGAGTTAGGTTTTAATTAGTTTATTATTAGTTTGATAGTTAGGTAATCATTAGTTAATTATTATTAAGTTAATTATTATTTAGAGTTTTAATTAATTAGTATTAAATTCCCATTCAAATATTATTAATAAATAGTCGTGTCTTGTAGTTGAGTCTTGTTTGCTAATTTCGTAATTTAGAGAGTCTCGTGGGTTCGATATCCGGACTTACTTAGCTGTACTAGAGTCGATCGGTTCACTTGTCGGTTAGTAGTTTAAGTTAAGTTTAAGGGTCTAGAGTATTACTTAGTGTCTAGATTAGTATAATTTTAGTAAATAATTACTTGACTACTTTTAGCACATCAAGTTTTTGGCGCCGTAGCCGGGGGACTCTTAGCGATTGCGTTATTAGCTATGATTGGACTTACTTGCTATATACATGCTATTGTGTTTTTGCTTTTTAGGGTTTTAGTTAATTAGATTTTTTCGTGTTTATTTTTTTGCTTTGAGTCGTAGGTGCCTAATTGTCCGTGTCTTTTGCCATTTTAGATTCTTGTAATTATGTGTGAAATTTGTAATGGACCTCATTTTACCATTAAACGTCCATACCACAGTATCCTTAATTGTGATACGTGTGGTGATCCACATTTACCTTATGATTGTCCATACAAGGGTTCTAGATTTATTTGTTATAGATGCGGTGGTTGTCATATGACTCGTGCATGTCCATATAATCGTACTAACCCCTATGTGTAGCAACAATCTTATCTTTCACAGGTCCCCGTCATATTTTTGTAACGAACCAGATCGGGGATATCAATACAAACATGGGCAAGATTATGGTCAACATTCCGAGAGCAACCCCAACAGGGGTGCTGAGGCGTATTTGAACAAGATCGAGGAGTTGTTGACCCGACCATTAGAGAAGGATGCCCAATACCAAAAAAAATTAGTTGAACATGATGCTATACTAAGAAATCAAATATCTGTTTTTGCAGGTCTCCAAGATGCAGTTAAAGAAATCTCCGAAATACTGAAAAAAGTGGAAGAAGGGTCAAAGCAGATCTCCCAATGCATGTACGAGTCAGATAGCGAATTTATTCGAGAAACCGAAGAGGAGAGTGCCCAGTTGGAGGAACAACCGGCACCTGGTTATAAGTATGATGCGGAAGGCAACTATTTGGGATACATGAATCAGTTGGGTGAGTTGTTCCCGATGTTTCCAGAAGAAGGGAAAGAGCCAATCATGGAGTATATAGATGATTCAGAGGAGAACATTCCAGATACAGAGACACGAGTGGCTGATAAAGTCCCACCTCAGGCCACACAGGTATGCGTTGTTGATTTTGCAGGTTGTTACAGTGACTCTGATGATGAAATAAATGAAGAAGAGTGGGCTGCTTATCAGAGGTCGTTAGTGAAGAAAGAAGAGATAGAGGATGACGTGAATTTGGGGGATTCACTTGAGTTGATATTTGGCGTTGAGGAAAAGGTTGTGAATGAATTGAGTGAGGAAGATGAATCCCTTGATCTAGAGTTGGATGGATTGTCAGAGTATGACGAGGGGGGTACATTGGATGTTGATGGAGATATTGCATTTTTCGAGGCCCTACTTGTAGAGGACAGTGTAGATGGGGATGTGGTGTTAGAGGAAGAACACCATTTCCGGCCTGTGGACTGTGTTTTGAATGATGATCAGGAATCAAAATATCTGGATAAGGTCGAGGATGATAGGTTACCTGAAAATCGAAGTTGCGTATACTTTAGAAGATGGTTTACGGGAGTGAAAAAGCCATTAAAAGTCAAACACGACCAGTCTTCTCGATACTTACAGCGCATTCGACTCTTGCCAGGTAAGTTTAAATATAGGTGGTCTAACTCGTTATTGATTCTTAATTCTAATTTAATATTTTTCGGTTCCACCATTGATATATTACTGTTTGGTAAATTCCGGGTGGAACTAAACGGGTTGGACAGGGTCCAAATCAAAGAGAAGCCTCCTGATTTAGTTCAAGTGTGGGGAGGTTTCTTGTAATTTGTACATGTATCGAGTCAGTAGTTTGTAGTCTTTTTGTTTTGTTTGGTTTAAGTTTGTTTTAGGTTGACGTGTGGGCCAACAAACAAGCGTGGGGATGATGGAGAAGCTGAGCCGTATACTTTATATTTATTTATTTATTTGCTACTCGTTATTCATGTTTTATATATTTGTGGGTTGGTGAGATTCTTTGAATGCATTATATCTATAAGTTTGATAAGATATATTTCTAGATATTGTTTGTTGAATTTTTACCGCTTACGTTCGTGTGTGAGAGGAGGAGTTACTATTTGCTGAGCACGCTCGGAGTTGGAGGTCATTCATGGAAAGAAGACTCTAGCATCATGTTTCATGCGCATATTACCAGCTAAGTCTTTTCTATTTATCTAGCTTGTTAACTTTTTATTTTGTTTTTGTTTTTAATTTTTAGTTTTTAGTTTTTTGTAGTTCGACTTTATTTTTATTTTTATTTTAAGTCGTCCTTATCTTTGCATTGAGGACAATGCAAAATTTAAGTGTGTGGATAGGATATTTGGGCCGTAGTTTAAATTTAACTTATTTTGTTTTAAAAAAAATTGAAAAATGTTTTAAAAGTGTCCCTTGAATATAGTTTTTTTGCGTTAAAGTGGGAGATGATATTTATCGGAAATTGGTTTTTCAAACTACTAATAATATGAGATACATAAAAGAAAGCGCACTTAACTTGGGATGTGTCGGTAGGCTCAGCCTTGAAAATGAAAGGGCAATTTGATAAAATGGGTCGGAAATCTCTTGTGGGTAAAGCGTTTTGTCCATAGAAATAATGAAAGGTCGGGCCATACTCAAGCCTCAATTCTTGGTATGAAAAGTGGAAATATTATAAAAGTTTGAAAAGTTTAAAAATTTTAATACGTTATCATATGATGCTTGGGTAGGTTTAACGTTAGAGTATGCCGTGTAGCCTGTGATATAAATCTTAAACTGCTAGTTTTAGTGTTTTACATATCATTGGCGTATGGCTTTATAACCTTAAATCTTGTATCGATGGGATGCCCCGGGTCCGGAGACAATGAGTCTGTATGTCGACTATTCATATGGGTATTCACAATTTCAAATGGGGTTGTGAATATTAAAAATAAAGCTAAAAAAGAGCAAACCCGCAGTTTTCTGCTACATAAGTCTTTAAACATGATCACAAAAAGTACAAAAGTATAAATGCATTACAGACTTGATCATCCACGCTGTTAGCCATGTAGGGTCCCTTTGCTCGCGTCTCATTACCATTAAGAAACGGACCACAAGGGACACGCCACATGTAAGCCCTACAGATAAAATTTTGCATACTCACCTATGGTAATGGTTCAGTGTATTGCTTGATAACGGAGGTATGTCATGTTGTGGGGAACACTAGCTATACATTAATTGAACCTTAATCATATCTAATGGCTGCCTGGTAGACTTTGATGCTTAAGCTTAGTTGGATAAACAATACCCTTGATCGTCTTAACTATTCATGAAAAAAACAGAGCAACAAAAAGTTTTAAATCTGCTAATTTTGAGGCTTAAGTCAAGTTGGGGTGGTCTGGTCCGGTAAAAGCTGAAAATAAGTGGGTCTTAATTGTGTAAACCACTGAGTACTATTATTGTCGGATCATATTTGTCCCGGTAAAAATTAAGGCATGGGTTTAAGTGGACAACAATATCGGTGATCGCAGTTTTTGCGTTTTTCTGAGCTTTAAAAATTAACCTATATGTTTTTTAGACTGTAATTTTCCAATTCTGACCCAACAACATCAGATTTTTTCAGGGACGAAAAAATGATAAGTGTGGGGATATTTAATATAATGCTAAATGTTTTATTTCCCGTGTATATTTTATTTAATAATTTAATATTTTATGTTCATTTTCAGTCGAGATTTGTATACTACTAACACTTTTATGTTTCGTAGGTTCCGAGAGTTGATCGTGATAAAAAAGGGCGAAAAACGAGTTAAAAAGAGCTAAAACTGAGATCCGGAATGCGTCAGGAAGGAACCGGACAGAGAACCGGTCAGACCAGGCCGGTCTGACCGGCCACCCTATTTTGACATGCCACACCGTGCGACCGGGGAGACCAAAGCCCGTCGCGCGACGCCTAGGGGCTGCTGGGTGGATTTTATTTCGGTTTTGCTTCGAGTTGGGCCTTGTTTTGGGCATTTAAACATCTTAAACTTAAACCTGAACATAACCTGAAAACCCTAGCCGAATTTGAGAGTTCTTGGAGTATACTTTTGAGTTTCTTGGTGATTTTGAAGACACGAGGACAACCGGTGAAGACTTACACGTTAATGTTTGGAGATTACGGGTTTTATCGCCTTTAATCTTTCGTTTATTAGATTTTCACCATGTTTTCAGTATTATTTGTTTTGTTTGATATAGACTATATGATGCTAGGCTAAATTCCAAAAACTACCTAGGTCGTGATGAACCTTAGTTCGGTTTGATTTTGTTTGGATTTCGTTTTGTTATGGATTTTATGTTCTAAGTAAATTGTTGAGTTTGATTTAATTGATGCGTTTGATTACTTGGTTTTGTTTACTTGAATTTATTGTTTCACATTGCCCTTGTTGATTGTTTCATAGGATAGGGTTTTGCTAGGTCATTTACTGTGTGTTCTTTAATAGTTTGTGATTAATATCGATTAAAATCATAGAAACAATAAAATCAATCAAACAGATAAAAGTGAGATGTTAGTCTAAAAAGCTGTAAGGTGATAGGCTATTGATAGATCTTTGCTTGTTGGGATTGCTAGATTTAGTTCTTCGTAAGGAGTCCGTCTAGGTTTGATTGTCAACTTAGTCTGTTATGTTAATTGAGTATGCTTTTCTATCTTTGAATTCCGCGCTGTAAGGTAGGTTTTCGTCATAAAAGATCCTTAGATATAAGCGATTAAATAACCGTAAGGAAGTTTAATATAAAACTGGTGAGTGTTAAAACTTGTTAGAAATCCATAGGCGTCTTCTTGAAGTTCAAGGGTCCTGTTCGGGTTTTCTGTCAATGGTCTATTTCATGATCCCAGTTCCATAACTAGAGTTTTCCATTTAATTAATAACCGTAACTTTGAGGATTCTAGCATAGGTAGTTTTCTTCATCATCTGAATTAATCTAAGCTTTCTAAATTGTTTATTAGTTTAAAGTAAATAGGGTTAAGGTTTATTAATTAATTAATTAGTTTAAGGTTATGATTATGTTTTATTATTATTATATTAATTAGAGTTAGGTTTTAATTAGTTTATTATTAGTTTGATAGTTAGGTAATCATTAGTTAATTATTAGTAAGTTAATTATTATTTAGAGTTTTAATTAATTAGTATTAAATTCCCCTTCAAATATTATTAATAAATAGTCGTGTCTTGTAGTTGAGTCTTGTTTGCTAATTTCGTAATTTAAAGAATCTCGTGGGTCGATATCCGGACTTACTTAGCTATATTAGAGTCGATCGATTCACTTGCCGGTTAGTAGTTTAAGTTAAGTTTAAGGGTCTAGAGTATTACTTAGTTTCTAGATTAGTATAATTTTAGTTAATAATTATTTAACTACTTTTAGCACATCACCATCAGAATATGACACGTGGTTGAGGCAAATGCTATATTTTCTATAATTACCCATTGATAAATTATTAAATAAATCACTCACAATAATTATACAACTATGATGAACAAGTATTAGGACTGGCATATCATGTATATCCGTACTTGATAAGACACGAACACGAAATATGTATACATGTACACGACACCAAAACTTATCGTGTACTTGTATCCCAAACCCGAACACGAACATGTTAACACCATATACCATAAGACACAGACTTGTGAATTTCGGTGGCGTCGCTGAAAACTGCGAGACCGGAGAATCGAAGGGCTGCGACTACTAGACGCGTGGAGGGAAACCACCGGACAACTAGAGACCGGCGAGGGATAATCGGGGAAGGGTTTGTACCCCGTCTGCTTACGTTGGATTGGAATGATGTACTTCGTGTTCAATTGTTTGGTATAAAAATTTAGAGTTAACTATTTAGGGTATATAACATATTATATTATATATTTATTTATTTTAAAAAAAATATAATCATGCAGGTTCTTAACAGGTAAACGAGTATTTTGCCTGTTTAGACACGAAAATTACCAGGTCGATTCGTGTCTACCTATTTAATGCACGAAACTTGTAAAGGCCATACCTGATACATGTTAAAGTCGTGTAGGTTCTTCGTGTATAAATTGCCAACCCAAACAGGTATGTTAATGGATCAACATGAGGCCTTGGACCAAAACCAAATAAGTTCAACATCGAGGACCCAACCATGTATAATTAAGTCAATCTCAGGTTTATTAGATCATTTAGCCTCGGCTATGAGTTCGGTCTGATTGTTATGAAAAAAAATGATCAAAGTAATGTATATGTTGCATATTTGTGTGTTTCTTAAAGGTAATTTGATTACAATAATTTATCTTGATGTTAATCTTACGACCTGTATAAATGTTGGAAAAGTTTATATTTCAATTATGTAACGACACCGAGAAGATTAACATGACCCTCTGTAACACCGTAGGCAAATATCACATGTGCCTTTGCCGTTGATATGAGAGATGCTTGGTTCATACGGAATGTCCTGCCTCACCAACACATTTTGGGCTTAGTTGGTAGTGGCGTTATGAATACCCCATGGTAAAGCGTGCTCAAATGAGAGTAGTAATAGGACGAGTAACTTCCTCGGAAGGCTTCATCGGGGAAACAAAAAAAACAAATCCACGAGTTCCTAAATGGGCAATCAATTGGGAGCAAAAAAGACAATATTGTTGGAACAAGGGGTTGATGTTACAAATTACTCACACAGCCAAAGTAATGGAAATGTTATTAACATTTATACTATGCACTATTTTTCTAGGAAATGTTTGTTTATCATCCATTTACTTCATGCGTTTGGTTTCGTATCAAAACATCATCATCTGAGTAACAAGGAATTGGATTAAGATTAGTAAGCCAATATATGTCACACCCTGATTTAGGGTTTAGAAGTGTGACAATGGATTGCTACATCCTTTGTAAATATTTCAAAGTTGAGTTTATTTTAGTATAAAACTTTGATTATTAAAATATTAATTTACATTGAAATCTCTCGCGAAGTTAATACCCGAATATTGTTTTACAAAATATCTATTTCATATGATTACAAGGATTTTAATTAACAAAATCTAGCCATTTTTGTCACACCCCGACCAAAGGCGGCGGAACATGCCGAGGTGTAACGATTGCCCATAAGCGCATGACACTAATTTAAAGCGACGATATTTAACAAACTCATTTCATTTCACAACATCGAAAATGTCACATAACAATATTCAAGAGATAGTTAACAACAAGATATAACAAAATATAGCAAATCAAATATTTTTTATTTTTGCTAAATAACTTAAAGGTCTTGGCATTCATTTCCTCCACAATCATCAAATCAACCTAGTTGCAAACCTGTAACATTTCATAAAATAAAGTTTGTCAACACAAAGGTTGGTGAGCAATTCATAAGTTTGAACAATAGATATATAGTATGAAAAGCCACAAAACTAGTATACAAAACCATAAATAATGGCTATAAACTTGGATAGTTATCGTTAATAGAATTACGTTAGCGCCACCTAGCTATAAGGGATTGCCAAGTAGTCTAGGATTTAATAGAATATCGTTAATTGCATTACGTTAACGACACCTTGCTACAAGTGAATGCCAAGTAGTCTAAGATTTATAGATTCCACCAACCGAAAGCGATAAACACATAGGCATATAAGCATAGAACACCAAATCGAGCAATTATTCCAGTAAAGTATACAACAACGTTTGTGGTTTAAGACTCAAGTATAAAGAATTTGATTTGAATAAGTATGAAATGTCACCCCAAAACAAAAGATAGAAAACGGGGTATGAAGTTACTCACGTTCAAGTATAAAACTTGATAGGTAAAAGATGAATAACCGGATGGATGAAGTTTAACGAGCAATGCCTAAATGACAATAAAATCTTGGATTTAGAATGGTTGTCTTGAAGATCTTTAAATAAAATAATTGTTGCAAAAAGTAAACAATTAAAGTTCAAGGTTTAAAATGTAACTATTTAAGAATTTATAATAACAATCCTTTAAAAATGTAAGTTTGCTCGAAACCGGGTTAAAGTATCTAACCTTAATATTTACTTAACCAATGTTAAGTAATAAGGTGGGAAAAATGCTAAAATGCAAGTTCCTTTGGGACAAAGATACTAAAACGGGTTTTTAACGAGTGTTCGGGTTGTCGATTCGGGTCTTGACAAATTGTCAAACCTAAAGTCAACTTTCCAACATATTAATTGTTATGAGATAACTCATTAAAATATACTAACATTTAACCAAGTATGTAGATCTATTGTTTAGAACTAACAACGCACGTTAAGCGAGTGTTCGATTTTGTCGGTCCAAACTATGTGATGAGATCAAGTTGGATCCAACAATTCCAAGTACTTAAGAAAATAATTAAAATCAGTTTGTAAACTATTTTTAAAGAAATATACAAGTCTTGATAGCTAAAAACACACTTGTGTGTCTTAAGCGAGTAAAAGTCGGTATAGTTCGGTTTGGTTCGGTCTCCATCTCACAAATAGTTTATAGATGGTTTCTACATGCCCAAATATCATAAAACTTGTATATTGGTTTATAAATGAAGAAAACTTAAATTTTATAACTAAAAAGTTAACTACAAGTCTTTTAAGCAAAAGTTTCGGTTTAGTTCGGTTTCCATCTCCCAACGAGTTCATAGATGGATTCCATATGCTTAATATCAAAGAACTTGTAAAAATGATTTTTGAAACTCAAATCTAGCAATAAACATGTTTAAACAACTATTTTAACAAAACTAGTAAACAAAAGTTCGGTTTCTGGTTTGGACTAGTTTCGGTTCTGGTTTGGACTAGTTTCGGTTAAACCGAGGTTAGTCTTATACAAACCCACACCATGGAACTTGTAAATAAGATGAACAAACTAAAAGAGTTAGAAGTTAGTCATAAGTGATATGTATAATAAGTTATGTGTGTGTATAATATATATATCAAGAACACGAAGTCCTCCATGAAGCCTTGCCTTATGACATTCGAAACTTAACCAACCGAAGTCAGTGAAGTAACAAATAAAGGAAACAAGGGGTGTGTATTATATATATGTTGTACCACCATATTCAAATGTTAGTAATATTAGATGAACAAGTTAAAATGAAAGACTATAGTTAGTTGACCTTAAGAAATCAAAATAACAAAATGTTGAAGATGAATACTTGGATTTGAGAGAGATTTTGGAGAAGATGAACAACCAAAATGGTGTATGGAGCCTTGCTTTTATAATGGTAAGAGTATGGTTCATACAAATAGGGTAAAGATGCATGTGATGGTTGAAATGGTCAAACAGGTTTTTGGTAAATGGCAATAATAGTCCCCAAAGTTTGGTTTAAGTCATTTTTAAAGAGTTTTAAGGACCAAAAAGAATGTTTTCAAGACCCAACAAGTGCAAAACAATATTGTAACATAAAATCCATCATTTTGATTATATCATAAGCTTTGGTTTACAAAATGGTCGGTTTACATGATAAACGAATACAAACGAGACCCGAAATTGACGAATGTCACAATTTTCGTATTGCGATAGTCTAACTTCATATATGACTCTTAATCCTTGTATATGCTTCTTAATCATAGTTACCTGAAATGTTTATAAAATACTGTCACACCCCCGTCTAGGGCCTAGGAGCGTGACTCAATAGTTGGTATCGTAATTGTAAATATATCAGAGTTACGTTTATTTGCGGAAGACTTATAAAACTTTAAGGATCGAAAATGTAACACATATATATATATATATATATATATATATATATATATATATATATATATATATATATAAGACGGGATTATAAAATATCCGTTAAGTTAACAAAACATTTATGTGTTTATAATTACAAAACCATCATAAGAGAGAAGGAAGCATACAAAAGAAAAGAGAGAGAAGGCAAAGGGTGAAAGAACATGCAAAAGTCAGACATATTTGTCGTGAAGAAGACACTTGTATAACGTGGTGACTTAAACACCGATAAAAACAGGTACAATACACTTAGCCAAATTTACAATGTTTAAAGCACCATGTATAACAAAATAAACCAACTATACAACTTGTAAAGCACGAATTTGGTTAAGCTTAGCTTCAGCTCATATAACATAGAGAGGCAAGGTCAGTGTACAAAGAAAGAAGCAAAATGTACAAGTTATGATGCAATAGAAAGTTTCAAATTGTAATATATATATATATATATATATATATAATATAATTCTTATTAATGGAAAGTGGTTTTATGAACCGGTTTCATACATAATCAGAACACTTACTAATTTATAAGTTCATTTGGATTACAGGAAGCTATAAGTTTGAATGGCCTTCAAACAATTTATTTTAGAATACATATAACACAACACCTTATTACACAAACACCAAAATACGATGCAAAATAAAACTTAGTACATGCATAGCAATATTAGAATTCAAGCTGCCCAAGTAACTAGTTAAACCACTTGACATCTTATTTAATGTTACCACAGCTAGCCAAATGCGTGAAATATGGCTGCTGAATATCATATCATGACTGCATTAACAAGAAGAGACTTGATATGACTTATGAGTTCTTCTCCAACATTTGTGAAATGGTCCTTGTTCTTATAAAGAACCTCCATGGAACGTGCGAAATTGATCACCCTCATAGTTATAGGAAGCTTAACATCTTTACACGCAAGGAACTCTCCGTTCAGTTCTTTCCATGCATCTTCAACTCTTTTATTGAACAATTCATAGGTTTTCTGCTCACTAACACCATATTGCTTCATGTAGCATTCAATGCTAGAGGGAACATGGTTTCTATCTTGCTCTTCCTGCAATTTTTACTATAATATTAATCTTCGCATGAATAATAAAGCTATGTTTCAGTTGAAAACTTTCTCTTTGTAGCATTGCGAATATCACAGTTTGATATGATGTGCCTTGTGGGTGGCAATATCATCTATGGTTCTACAAAGTCGACCGCAAGCATTGACGAGTGGAGGACTGCTTAACGCCCATTTGAACGACTAATGTGTGATAACATTACCCATGGCTGCCAAACCTGCTATTAGAGCACATTTATAGCCGATACTAATATATGAAACCTTTAAGTGCTCCTCCACCGTTGGTAGATACCCTTCATTCGTCCATTTCGCTTCTGTCATGTAGCTTTGGACATACTCTATCACCTATACATGACCATAAACATATCGTAAGTGACAATATCAATATGTTTCATAAGTCGAGGAACTAATTAAGATCAGTCCAAAGATGAGTACAAACAGATTATATGGGGTTATTTTGGATTAATTTATAAGTGGTTTGGAGAATGGCTGTTTAAAGGCATTTTTTAAGACTAATTGTAAAAATAGGTATGTGTAGTGAATTCATGCAAAAGCTAACAAAGAATTTTTTAGGTTCGCTTGTCACACACGCGAATTGCGCATACCTTCTAAGAGTTTCCATCTAGAGCAAGATTGTCTATTCACAAAACTTGGAGTTTGCTTCCTTAATCACCAGCGAACATGATGAGTTTGCTTTTCACACCATCTAACTCGAACATTCCAATGCCATCTTTTGAATGAGTTTGCTGTTTATTTGTACAAACACTTTCGGAAAATGTCAAGATACATTTAAATTTATTCTTCTAACCACCTGCAAATACAACACAAATATGCTAGAATGAGCTGAAACTTACCGCCTCTTTCATATAGTTAAGATGAAATGCTTTTCCTTCCTTCGACAAGATTTTCTCCATTTCTTCAAAAAGATTCATGAGGATTCGATATAAAAGTTTCATGTTTTCAGGAAGCTCATCCGATGGTGTAACTGACCACCTATAAATTACTTGTCACTTAGTTTATAAATTGAAATTTAGTTAATTTAACAAACTTCACATTCCTTTATAGCATACCTTTCAATTGCTTCAGTAAATTTCTCAAGTTCTTCATATGTCCCGTAAGCATCATAAGTGTCATCAAAAAATGTTTGAAGCAACATAAATCTTGCTAAGAAGACTCTAGATACAGAATAGTGTGGCTCATAGGACACCATTAATGCCCAAAAGTAGCACTCAACTGGTCTAATTCTGGCGTAAGGTAGATTGTTAGGAACATCGTAATCTTTCCACCACCTGCAATAAATATATACACTCGCTAAGTGATTCTTGAGGGTTTCGCTAGAAGTAGGTTATTTAGAAACAAGACCGGTACTTCTAGATTTTTGTTGAAACCTCTTACTTCTACGCTATTCGCTACCCTAGCTACAAGCTAATCATGCAAAGTTTGTTGGGTTGATAAATGAACGAACCCAATATAGTTTTCACCAAACATTATGGAGTTCTCTTTTATCACAAGCGAACTTGCCATTCGCTTATAGAGGTACGTAGCTAACACCATAAAAGTAGTACAAGAATTTAAAAAAAAAAACCTAGAAGTAGATGTCTCGTTCCTAAACCACCTACTAATATGTACTATAAATTCAATTCTTGGTTAACTTTGATGTATTGAAAGATGAGACAAAAAATAGTAGTTAGAATTTTATACATGCAGACTTGGCTTAGCACTTTCTTGTGCAGTGATTGAAGTAGGTTGAACCCTAACTTAGCAAGTTTTAGCAAAGATTCGTTACGAGAAGCTTGTTGTTTGTAGAATGGTATGTAGCGTAATGCCTCTAGTCTTGGTAACCTTTTATGCAAAGGTTGCTTAAGCGCTTCTTGTATCTCGGTAGAAAAGAAAGAGTTTCTCAAAACAGGATCATTTGCTATGTCACCAAGACAAGTGTTTGTAAAAGCAAGAGCCTCATCCAATATGACCTCCCCAGGCACCCTCATACAGGTTGCCTCATATAACTCAAGTAACAAGTGAACATCATTTTTTAAACTCTCTTTAAAAGCTCCATCTTTGTCCTTGTATTGATTGATAACATCTGTTCAATTCATATATATAATACAACATCAGGTTTTTAATATTGCATCATCATAATATTCAAAATGAACTTAATTATGCCACTAACCACTTGAAACGGAAAATCCTTTTTGTCGCAGGAGACGAAACCAAAGGGAAGCGTTAGTGCCTTTCCAGTTATCACCATATGCATCAAAAATGTGTTGTAATGCTTGGTTAATCTCGTCTTCAAAATAATATGCAACGCCAAGGCGTTGGATTGAGTCGATTAGTTTTAACAGTTTTGCATGTTGAGTCGGAATATCCAGCATTGTCAGTAGTTCTTTACTCACTTTTTCTTTCAAATATTTGATCATCTGTTCAACTTCATCTTGTTCTTGCTGCTTATATATACACAGCACATATCAAGATCAATATTACTCAAATGAGCATAAACATTAATACAAAAATTAATTGTATGAGTCTTCCTAAAAGGACGTTAAATAATTCGTTTATTATGTTTGTAAAGACGAGAAATTGATCTCCCCAGATCTCGGGAGGAAAATTCGCAATGGGTCGAATGACATCATCTTTTCGTAGAGACATATTGTATATCAAGAGAGATGGATTAATATATGTCAATCAAGTCGCTTGAAGTTCAAATACAGGTGAAGGGTATATATAGAGAGGTAAAGATATTGACATCTCATCTATCACGTTACAAGGAAGAACTAGTGGAAGTCCTTGCGTGATGCAGCACGAATCCTGTAACGTTTGGTTTATATGAATGAGAGACGAAATGGAATGAACCATTATGATTATGATGGAATGAAGAATAATGCGTTTGGTTGGTTAATGAAATGGAATCACCCACTACCATGTTCATTCCAATCCATCTAAAATACCACAAATTCATTCCATCTACCTTTCACATCACCTCTACCACCCTCCCACCATTACTTCACGTTGCCCTCTCACCACCACCACCACCACTGCCCATTGCCCTCTCCCTCTCCCTCTCCCCCACCACCACTGCCTCGCTAGCCATCACCACCCACCACCGCCCCGCCACCAACACCAGCCTTCGTCGCTCGCCGCCACCAACACCCGCCTCCGCCGCCACAACCACCCGCCTCCGCCACCACCACCCACCACTACCTACCATCGCCGCCCACCGCCACCACCACCAACCATCGCTCCCAGCCATCACCACTAACACCCTCCAATTACCACCGCCACCACCGCCCACTATCACCACCACAAACAATCGCTCTTGCCACCCACCACCCACCACCACAATTACTGCTCGTTGCGTACCACCACAATCCCAGCGCCACTCACTACTATTTTTATTCTAATATGACTTTTTCTAGTTTAGCAAAAACTAGAAACTAATAATTCATGTCATTCTCACATGGTAACCAAACATGTCAATGAAATGGTAATGATCCATTCCATTACCTCGTCTATTCCATTCCCTCGCTCATTGAATTTCATCGCTTATTCCATTACCTCATACCAAACAGACCCTAAATATTGTTTACAATAGTATCAGACCTAATATAAAACATAAAGTTACGAGTTACAAAGTAAGGTTTTGATATGATTACGGGTAGATATAAAAATACCAAAAACAACTAGCATCGAAACCTAAAACCATAAAAATGAATACTACTAGAATAATTGTTTTAGCAATATCAGTTTGGTAAAACAAACATAATGCGTATTACAAAATAAAAAAGTTTATTCACATAGGTTTATTAATTACACAAAAGTTATCTCATGTAACCCAAAAAAATATGTAATATGCCAAGAAGATATCAACACGTGTTTTATATTGACAAAAACCAAAAAAAAATACTCACTACTAGAATAAGAGATGTTTTTCTACAACTGAATTGTAGGAAATTTGTTGGAAAACTCTAATTTCAAACAGTTTTCTAACAAAAAAGTTGTTGGAAAAACACATGCAAACACATGCTTGAAAATTGTTTTCAACCATTTTCCAACAACTTTTCTTACAGAATTGCTACAAGAACATGTGGTTGTAAAGTATCTACAACTTTCTTACAAAAAACTATTTTGACTTAACATAATGTTTATTAGATAATATTGTAGCAAAGTTGGAGCTTATTTTTTTTGTTAGAAATTTGTTGGAACTACCTATCGTAGGAAATATGTAGGAAATGTTTGTGAGAAAATAACTTGTTTTCTAGTAGTGACTAATTCCGGTATCGATGTCTGGTTCAACATGTCGTCTCTAACATATTATTAGTGACGACTATTTGGATTTTTAGCGGCGACACCGCTATTGCGCAAATTCCTTTTAGTGATAGTTTATGATACCAAAAATATATATTTTAAATGCAACTGTTTACAATAATATAAAGCCAATGATCACTAGCTTAAGTGGTTGAGGTGAGCCACCTAATGGATTGAATTTAAAATGGAGGAGTTCTTCGGTTCAAATCTCACTTGTGACGAAAATATAGGAGGTTTCAAGTTGGGCCAAAATTGTTTTCATATATATGATGGAGTTTCTTTATGAGGTGAAATAAAAATGATCGGGACCCGTCAGTAATTCAAACGACCGATAAAATAAAAACTAGTGATCATAATTGAACATGTTACTATCATGAGTTGTGTTTTGTTATATATGTATAATAACCAATCACAAATATCAAATAAGATATATCGTAAATTTTTTTTTATTTTTTTAGCGACTAAATTTTTGTATTTTATATAGTTTGATCCTCTTATCTCCTATTTCATCACTAACCATCTTACCATCAAGTATTGAATTTTCAGTCATTGTTTGATGGCTAAGAGAAGTTGGTAAATTGCCTTTTTTTTCTTTTTAATATTTTTCATTTGTTTGTTAAATTTGGTTAACTTTTGTGTAAAGGTAGGGTATTAAACCCACCACTCAGATAAATACAACACCCAAATAGAGGGTAGTTCATGCGCTTGACGGAAAGCTTGACGCCCTAACATTAGCGTACAGGCTGTACGCCAGCTATACTGCATGGCGCCAAGGATGTAGCCTAATATAATAAACATTCAATGACACCTATGGAATGGTAGCGCAAAGATTTCCACCAGGACAAAAAGGTACAATCTACATAGGGAATACCACCCAAACAATGGGGATTAGGCAACACATAAAGGGCGGTACGAAACAGTACAACACGTCCATGTCAAAAGACCATGATGTCCACCAACCTCCACCAACCTCCACGACCGCACGGGTGGAGAATATAATTGGTGGAAAACCTGACAAGGTGGTTGGTCATAATCTCTCTCCTCCGGCTATAAATACCAATGGATCTCCAAACCGTAAAAACATATACAATCCGTTATTACTACTCTCAATACATTCTACTTGTACGATCAAATACTGATTCTCACGCCAGAAGGTGGTTACGAGAGAATCCTCCCATTCCTCGTAACGAGCTCACGGTGTTCTATTTTGCAGGATATAATCGTCTGCGCCAAGAAGGTTTTATAACCCATCGTGGGGAATACTTAACCATACCCCTCGGACTAACGTGTTAGACCTTGAGGGGCGGATTTGTGTTTCTTCATTGGCGCCATCCGTGCATATAGCTAGAACAGTTACTCAAAAATCACTCCATTCTTGATTCAGATGAGTGGAAAAACTACACCAACACTCAAAGGCCAACAAAGAAGGAAATATTAAAATTCTGGACATCATAGGTAGTGGTGAAGGCATCGCTAACGCGTCCACCCTTCACCCTACTATCACAGAGAAAGCAAAAACGAAACCACGTTCACAACTAACCATGCCGCTAGACATAATGGCTTGGCTAGAAGCTGAACAACAGAAACTCAGGGATAAAGCCCAGGAAAAAATGGCGGCAGTCGTTCGACCCCGAATGCTGTTCGATGCAGAAGCTAGCAGCAATGGCGAAGAAGAAGAGTACGAAGAAAACTCAACGCCAACTCGTTCAAAAACACCAGCCGCCAAATCACCACCTGATCGGCAAAACAGCAACGCAGGAGACAAATCACATCGGTCACGCCTAGAGGTCGACTCACGTCTAGACGATCCAGACTACGAAGCTAGTTAGAAAGGTCTAGACAATGCCAGGGAAACTGGTAAAATATCATCCAGATGCAACAGAAGATTTTTCCAAGCCATACCGGCCAACAACATCGGCGGGAAAATCAAAGTTTGTGGCAAAAATCGCCGAAGCGGAGTTACCAGAAAATCCAAAAATTCTGCCAAGAGTTGGCCAGTACGATTGCATATCAGACCCAGATGATCATTTGCAAACTTATACAGCCGCCAGGCTAGTATCAGGGTGGACCATGCCGTTATGGTGCCACATTTTCACGCTAACATTGGTTGGGGAGGCTAGAGCCTTATTCGAAAGGTTGCTAGAAGGCCAGATCACAAGTTGGGAGGACTTAGCGAAGAAGTTCATCTAACAGTTTAGCCAACAACGGCGCCACATCAGTGACCCAACAGATATTTTAAATGTGGCTAGAAGAGACAATGAAACGTTGGAATATTTCATTACCAGATTCAACCAGGAGGGTCTGAACATCAGTGGCGTGAGCGAAGAGCTGTTGTGTGCATCCTTTCGCCAAAACTTAAAATGTGACGATCTGATTTGGAACCTTACGGGCAGAGATGGCATGCCACACTGATGGGATGACGTCATGACCGTGACCAAGAAGTATGGAAGAGTGGAGAAAAGTCTGGGTAAAGAGCTGGCAAAGAACGATTCCAGAAAGGATATCAACAGAGCCCGCAAAGACAAAAAGATATCCTTCGTATGGTCAAGATTAAACAATGAAAGCTAGCAAAAGGTGTCCATGGCATACGGACCCTTCAAAAATAGACAGAAAGGGCAGACGAATGCGTCCAGATGGACTCCGCTGACCAAAAGCTCAGCCCAAATCATGTATACGGAAGGAATCCAACTCAAGAAGCCATCTCCAATCAAGCAGGGGCCAAACACAGACATGAAAATTTATTGTGACTATCATGAACAACATGGCCACACAACGAATCAGTGTTCCAACTTGAAGGACGCCATTGAAGAGTACGTTAGGAACAGAAAGCTAGACCATTTTGTCAAGAGTATCAAGGGGAGGTACAGACGCCTGCTTCCAAGAGATAGCAGAAGGCCAGAAAAGAAAATCAAGGACCTCCACGACAACATGATCTCTGGCAGCGTACAATCCAAAAAGCGCAGACAGGTGGAACATGCAACCTGGAAAGAAGAACAGGTCATCTTCCCGAAAGTAAATGGAGGAGCAAACAAGAAAGCGCCATTAGTAATCACGGCAGTATTCGGACACTACCAAACACAACGTTTTTTCATTGACGAGGGAGCAACGTCCGACATCATGTATCGCCAATGCTTCGATTTGCTGGAAGAAAAGGACATGCAGAGGTTGATGCCCGTCAATGCTGCTATAGCGGGTTTCAATCAAAGTATTGAATATCCGCTGGGACAGTTGACATTCCCAGTCAAACTCAATGACGGGATACATTCACGAACAGAAGATGTAGATTTCTTGGTCATGGAAACACCCCACCCACATTATGATATAGTATTGGGAAGAGAAGCGATTGGGGACTTCAACGCTAACCCCTCGACAGCCCATGGCATATTAGGAGTACCAACTCCAATGGGGATAGCAATGATCCAGGCCAACAAAGAATGCAACGTGGCGGAAAGAAAAACACCGCCACAAAAGATATCAAAAACCAGCAAAGAAAGAGAGGCGGAAAAATGGGTGCTCAATAAAGAATTTCCAGAACAAAGCATAAACATTGGATCAACCATCTCAGAGGAGGCGCGGGCGGCGCTAAAATGTTTGCTAGTCAAGAGCGTGGATATCTTCGCTTGGACCCTGTCGGACATGACGGGGGTCCCAAGAAGCAAGGCAGAGCATAAGCTAAAATTTAACTCGGCTTTTGTGCCAGTGGTACACAAGCGAAGGAAGATGGGACCAGACCAAGTAAAAGCCTGCGATGAACAAGTCCAACAACTGGTAGAAACGGGAATAATCCACGAGATCCAATACCAAACATGGGTAGCCAACCCAGTGATGGTACCCAAAGCAAACAGGCAATGGCGCATGTGTATCGACTTCAAAGATCTCAACAAAGCATGCACAAAATACTGCTACTCGTTGCCAGAAATTGACCTCAAAGTGGACACATTAGTCCCCTTTCAGTTCTAATGTTTTCTGGACGCATACAAAGGATACCATCAAATTCATATGGAGGCAGGAGACCAAGATAAAACGGTGTTCAGAACAAACAACGGAACATACTATTACAAAATGATGCCATTTGGCCTAAAAAACGCAGGGTCAACATATCAATGGTTTATGGATAAAGAATTCAAATGTTAGGTTGGGAGAAACTTAGAAGTTTACATGGATGACTTAGTCATCAAAAGCAAGACAGAAGCAGCAATGCTAAAAGACATTGAGGAAACCTTCAAGACGTTGCGATCGATCAGCATGAAATTAAACCCAAGAAAATGTTCATTCGGAATGGAGGAGGGAAAATTCCTAGGGGTGATTATAACTAACGGAGGGTTCAAAGCCAACCCGGAGAAGTTGGAGGCAGTTTTAGCAATGCCCTCCCCAAAATCTGTTAAATAAGTACAAACACTTAATGGCCGATTGGTCGCACTTAACAGGTTCCTTTCAAGTCATGCAGAAAGATCTTTCCCATTCGTCTCAACCTTAAGGAACTTCCTCAAAAAGTCTCAATGTCGATGGACTGCGGAAGCGGAAACAACATTCCGAGAGATTAAGTCACGGTTAGCAGAGTTACCAACGTTAACAGTACCAAATGTGGGAGAACCATTGATAATATATTTAGCAGCTTCTGACAGAGCAATCAATGCGGTGCTAGTGGTGGAACGGAGTGGTGTCAAGACACCAATTTATTATGTAAGCCGTACCCTAGCAGATGCGGAAACAAGATACTCCACCCTGGAAAAATTGGTATTATCTCTGGTACAAACGTCTCGGCGTCTGAGAAGATACTTCCAAGGCCACCCGATACACATTCTCACCAATTATCGCTTACAAAACGTATTGAGCCAGCCATAGCTATCCGAAAGGCTAGCGAAATGGGCGATAGAATTGGGAGAACACGCCATCGAATATAAACATAGGCCAGCAATCAAGGGTTACATTTTGGCTGATTTCATACGGAAGTACCTCACGAAAAAGAGGAAGAATGCCGGAAAGAAAAAGAGCCCCCCGTTGATCAACAAAAGGAACAACTTTGGAAGTTGTTCACAGATGGGGCATCTAAAGACGAAGGTGCAGGCGCAGGGTTAAGAATAACCAACCCAGAAGGATAACACTTCACATATGCAATACGCCTAGAATTCAAAAGTACAAACAATGAAGCAGAGTATTAACCGTTGTTGGCAGGGTTAAGAATCGCCAAGAAGTTAGGGGCCCGACACTTAGAAGCACACGTCGATTCAATGCTAGTGGCAAACCAAATTGGCGTCTTACCTTGCGCAGGCTAAAGAGTTAATGGCAACCTTCCCCATATGCAAAGTAAAGCACATCAAGCGAAGTGAAAACAAACAAGCAGATGCCCTGATCAAATTAGCATCGGTTGGTTTCGTACATCTCGCAAAAGATGTCCGCATAGAGGTACTAGAAACACCTTCAACAATGAACAGGGAAGTCTGTGTGTGTTCAACGGTGGAACCAAACTGGATGACACCAATTGTCTCCTACCTTTCGACAGGTCTCCTACCAGACAAAAAAGCAGAAGCCAAAAAAAATCGCCACAAGGCGCTGAATTATACAATTCAGAATGTCATCCTATATAGGCGATCGTATTTGGGTCCACTCCTACGATGCGTAGATCCACAAGACGCAAACTACCTGTTAAGGGAGATTCACGAAGGGATCCGTGGTGTACATGCGGGTCCAAGAATGGTAGTCGCCAAGATCATGAATACCGGATATTATTGGCCGGGTATGCATGTGGATGCAGAAAAAGAATTGAGGCGGTGCAGCGGATGCCAGTGTCAAACACCTTGCGTCCAAAAAATGCGATGATTCCAGTAACGGCTTCTTGGCCGTTCCAAAAATGGGCGATTGATATAATAGGGCCGTTCCCCAAAGCACCAGGACGAGTAAAGTTCCTAATCGTCGCAATCGACTATTTCACCAAGTGGATCGAAGCAAAGCCAGTGGCGACAATAAATGCGGCTAGCATCAAAAAATTCATATGGGAATTTATCGTATGCCGCTTCGGGCTACCCATGAATCTGGTCAGCGATAACGGAACGCAATTCGCAGACCAGCGCATCCA
The DNA here is from genome assembly GCF_021521415.1 of Bidens hawaiensis. Taxonomy (NCBI): domain Eukaryota; kingdom Viridiplantae; phylum Streptophyta; class Magnoliopsida; order Asterales; family Asteraceae; genus Bidens; species Bidens hawaiensis. The sequence goes on along the minus strand of NW_027505061.1, from coordinate 57,889 downwards.
AGGATGGCTGAAGAAGTTAAACATTACCCAAACGTATACTTCTGTCAGCCATCTACAATGAAACGAAGAAGTGGAGCGCGCCAACCAAACCATTGTCGGCGGCATCAAGAAGAGGCTGGTGAACTACAAGTTAGGATGGGTTGATCAATTTGCCCATGTTCTTTGGGCTATACGAACCTAAAAAAATACAAGTAACGCATAAACGCTGTTCAGGTTGACTTATGTTACCGAAGCAATGATCCCAGCCGAAGTTGGTGTGCCATCACCAAGGATCACACTGCCAAATGATAATGAGGCAGAAAGGCGTTTAGACTTAATACTCCTTGAAGGACGTAGAGAGTTGGCCGCAATGCGAGATCAAAATTACAAGCGCCAACTACAGCAGTACTATGATGCAAAAGTAAAAGTTTGTGAGTTCAATGCTGGAGATTACGTCCTTCGCAACAACGAGGCATCAAGAGCGCAAGTGCAAGGGAAACTTGCGCCATCTTGGGAAGACCCTTATCAAATCAAAGAAGTATTGGGAAAAGGCGCCTATTTATTGATGCAACTCGATGGCTCGCCGATTCCAAGAACATGGAACGCGACATAGCTGCGAAGGTGTTACATGTAAATCGATTCCAAAATTGTAAATACAGGCCAAGGGTCAACATATTTGAATGGTAACGATACTCCGCATTTCAAAAACAGAAAAACAAAACAAAGTTCATTTCATATATTTAAAAAATAATTACAAGCGGGTACCAACACCCGCAAAAGAAGTTACAACCCTAACTATGCAGATCAAGGGGATAAACTAATCAACATCATTCATACTCTTACCCGACTGATCAACAGTTACAGCGCCATCTAAATCGCCGTTACCTGACGGACCAGGTTACGTAGGCTCCAGCAGCTTCCTTTGTAGTTGCACGCCATTCTCCTCTTTGGCGTACTGGGCAACTTCAGAAAGAATGGGAAAGGTAAGAGCATCATACCCCGTCTCAGCGGATTTATACTCACTTTCCACATCGATGGCATGAAGAACATAGGCTTAATGAGGAAGGTTATCACGCATATGCGTCACAGCCTCCTGAAAGCCAGTCTTGTGACCAAGTTGCTGAGAAGCAGTGACAAGGGTCCTAACACAACGCGTTAAATCGTCATCAGTAATGATGCGTTGAGCAACCTACATAACAAGGATGTTAGTACAATACAAAAATACAAAAGTGTTGCTTGAAAGAATTGCCTTGCAGATGGCGTGTTTCAACAGCCAATCGCGGTCAGCAGCAGCGGCACATTCAGCAGCCAAAGATATAACAGTCTCTTCATTGGAGACTAACGTATCAGCCAGCTTGCCCGCATCCGCTTTCCTTAGCTCAGCTTCCGCCTCCAACTCTTCAATACGCTTGTGCAAAGCAGCGTTCTCATTCTTGAGTTTGGCGGAAGCCTCCTTAGCAGAAAGAGCACGGCCACGTGCATCGGCAAGATCAACATTAGACTTCTTGCAGGCAGCCTGAAGCTCTTTGTAGCGAGCAGCACCTCGCGGACAGATTCCACCAAATCTGCCTCAACTTTCGTCAGTTTCTCTTCAGCAACAGTCAGAGCCTGGTGGTTCTCTGCTGCTTCTTTACCCGCCTTCCAGGCGGCAGCCTCAGTGTTTTTCACCGACTGCTCCATCTTTCTCATCGTGGCACTTGCCTCGATCTTCTCCTCATGAAAGCGCGATTTTCGCGCATCAACTCCGCAAAACTGGAGAGAGACTGGACGTGATGAAAAGCAGCGTCACAATACAAACTATTCCGAGGATGAATTTTACGAGCAATGCGCTCTCCGGGAGGAAGAACATGTTCCAAAAAATCTGTACAAGTGGCAGGGTCTTCAAAATTTGCGCCGCGAGTAACCTTCCATCGAGGACGAAAAATTTGGCTTGCCTCCACGGAATCACGGGGATCTGTATCTACACTCAACACCCCGCTACTCAAGCCGCCACCACTGCTACCACGGAAGTCAAAAAATTTACCGTGTACCGTCGCCCCAATATTAAAAGGAGGCGGCGGCACAGCCTCGTCGCCGTCAAGGATATAAGCCTTGTCTGGCGAGGAATGTTTGGACTTCATGAAGTTAGCAAATGATACACCTGCTGACTTAAACGTTAGGCAAATCATCCATAATTGCCTTCATCGGTTCAGCCGACGCCGTTGACTGGGGAGCGGACGGAACAGTAGTCTTCGCCGACACAGGCACCGTCGACACAATGGTTTCGGCCTCAGACGGGCCAACCACACTCGTCATCATCGAAAAACTTAACATCTGTACAGCATGCGTCGCCTCCGACAAGTCACCAATACTTGTCATCATCGGCAAAATGGCAAAAACAGCCGCCATTGAAGAAGCAACAACGGAAACCGTGGAAGCAGCAGGGGAAAATGCACCGCCAACGTCGTAACCAAGCGGGCCTAGTAATGTCGCCGACGAAGATACAGGAGGCCCAAATGGAATGGTGGAGATGAGGACGAAATCGTCATCATCATCCATGGCGTTTTTCGCGGCGGCATCTATCGGAGACGCAACCGTCTCCCTGCTACTTCGTTGTGTGCCTTTACCACTGCACTTAGGAAGGCGCACAATGTTAGACCATTTACCTGAAAAATGTAAGTCAAACATTAGGAAACGAACAAACAAAGCAAGCGTTATCAACAGAAAATGTTTAAAGGCTTACCCTCCTGTGGGTTAACGAAATTGGGAGGTGGTGGCGGTCGTGGAGGCAATGACTGCCCCATAGGAAGAGGAAATACAAAGTTGCGGGCGGTCTTCACAAGGATTGGCTCCTCGCGGGGACCTAACTCCCTACGCCGCAACAATTTGGTGCCCTCAGGCGCGGGTTGCAGGAGGAGCATGGATCCTCCGCCTTTGAAAAAGACAAAACATCATATTACCAAAAAAAAATGCTAACCTTGACCGCCGTTATGGATAACCGGCACCTTCGTCGTATCTTCCCAAATACGACTCATGCCGAATAGCACCAACGCGCGCTCCGAGTAATGACGGAGTGGGGAAAGGATGACCTGTAAAGTGGTGAACCATTCCTTCCTAGAATAGGGGACCGGTTTAGGCTCAGCAAGCTCTTTCACATCCGTAAAATACATAGCATGTGGAACCATGCGCGCAGAAACGTAGAAGAAAAGACTCTTCCACTCATGCAAACTCTATGGTGCCTCCAAGGCAATGGTGTTGGCGCCAGGACGGGTAAACAAATTATACCACCCCTGGGAGAAACGCCACCGATAAAAGACCGATAACTTGTCAGCCGTAGGCGTAATGCCGAGGCAATGACAAGTATACTCGAAATGACGAAGGCAAGCCATTCCGAGTGGATGAATCTGGCTGAGATGCAGCCCAAACGCATCCAACACACCCAAAAGAAATCGGTTAATGGGCAAACGAAAGTTGCCCAAAAGAAAATACTCATTATACACGGCAATCTTGCCGGTAGGAGCTTGTCGAGCCGTCTGACCCAAACGGGGCAACTCGAGCTCGAATTCAGGGCGAAGTCCGTAAACCTTGACCATATTATTGAAGTTTTCGGGAGCCATACGACAACCGACGAACTCCATTGTATTGTTCTTCTTTGCCTTGGAAGATTGAGAGGATTCAGCCATAAAAGGAAACAAGGATTCGAGAAAGAAAGTGTGGAGAATATGCAAACTGGGATGAGAAATGAAATCCCAAAGGGGTATCCCCTCCATTTATACTAATCGTAATTAATTAATGAGAGGAGGGGGAGCAGAAAGGATGAAGTCCACGCGGTCCAATCAACAGGTGACACGCTAACAAATTGGCAGTAAATACCGGTATCGAACCAAGCATTTCGGTATCGGTACCAAATATTTTAAATTTCGGGATCGGCATCGGTCAGTACCGGTACCGTCCCGAGCTCATTTCTACTGTTTTGTATGGGGTAATGGAATAGGAAATGGAATGGCCGCGAGAATAGAATGAACAAATTAATGGAATTGATCATTACTATTTCATTGTCTTGTTTGGTTACCATGTAGAAACTAAATGAAATCGATTATTACTTTATGTTGTTAGGTAGGCAAGAAAGACGAAGGAATTAAATAAATTGGTGGTGAGTGGCGATGTTGGTGGGTGGGGGTAATGGTTAGTGGCAGTGGTGGTGGGCCGGGAGGCCATCAGTGATGGTGTCTCCCGTTGGTTGGAGGCGGTCGGTGACGGTGGTTGGCGGTGTAGCGGGTGGCGGTGGTGGTAGGTTTTGGTTGGGTGGGATGATGGAGGTCTGTGGCGACGAAGGTGGGTGGTGGTCGGTGGTAGTGGTGAGTGAAGTTTGGTGACCAGGATCGATAAACACAATAACAAAGTTTAGATCATAGGCTCGATCTTTATAATTCTCATTAGCTCAAAAAATTACAATACTGAAAACTCTTACTGAGATAACCCACAAGCTCAGGTATATATACTAGTTTAAAAATGAAAACCTAATTAGACTAAAATACAAACTCCTTATCATACTCAAATACTAATTAGTAAAAACAAATTTAAATAATAATTAATAAATAAATTCCTTGTTGTCCAAGTCATTGGCTCGACTTGTTCACCAAGTAATTTATTCCATGTAAACCAAGTCACGTGCTCAACTTGATAAACAAGACACGGACTCATCATAGGCTCGATGAGTCGGCCAAACCCGCCTCATTGACTCGAGGACGGAAATTATGTCCAACAATCACCCCCCTTAATTTCAGACTCGAAAATTGGTGGATTTTTAACTCCGAGCATCTCTCTTTTGTCTCGATTCTCCCATTCTTTTACTCCAGATGTTTCAACATTACTCGTCGATTCACCATCTTGAATTAAAAGTAATTTCGGGTCATCAATATCACTTTCTCTTCCTTGCTCGAAACTAACCTTTCTATCCAACATAAATCATTAATTTTCTTTGGAAAAGTAGTGGTTCGAGTCAACCATCTCATGGTGGATGGACCCGGATCAGTTTGCATACCAGACAAAGAACAAACCGGACCTTTAGCTTGGGTTGTAACATTCTGTGCACCCTTACTCGGGTTTCTTTTAAGCAAATTTACTCGGTTTTTATCAACCCGGTCCCACCCTATTTTCTCATAAAAAATTACATCTCGAGAAACATGTATTTCGTTTTGAACCGGGTCGTGCTTCCGGTATGCTTTTTTAGCGGGTTCGGTACAGAGATTAACCACAGGGGTACTTCGGTCATCAAACTTTTTAACCGAAGTAATTGATAGCAAACACATCGATGTTTCAACCCGAATCGGTGTTTCAACCCGAAGCCTAACCTTGTACAACCGATTTCTTGATCTAACCGACTTCATAATCACCTTTCTCGATTTGTCAAGAACTAAAAGTTGATCATCCTCCATGATCATCTTGCACCCATGCTCGGTTGCTTGTCCCAAACTTAAAATATTGCTCGTTAAGTTCGGGATAAAATAAACGTTTGAGATAATTCTCTCAACATCATCATCACAAATAATTGTAATGGAACCTTTTCCCTTGATGTCGACACACGAACTATCACCAAAACACACTTTCCCAACAACAGTTTCATCTAATTCAGAAAAGTAAGATTTCATACTTGTCATATGATTGCTCGCCCCGTTATCGAGGTACCAAAAACCACCATTCATCGGTTCCGACTCGTACCGTTTAGGATGAACGTTTTCTTCATTCAACATGACTTGATCATTAATACTTATCTTCATCAACACTTTCTTCTTTGTTGCTAGTTCGTTTGCTTCGCTTAAGTTTGCGTCAGCTCGTTTTCCTCTTCTTTCCGGGCATTCCGAAGCGTAGTGACCCATCTCGTCCCAACGAAAACACTGAACCCCAAAATAATCCATTTTCTTACTCGAGCCCGATTCACCTCCTTCGTCTCGATCGTTGCCCTTTCCTTTTCCTTTAAACTTTCTCGCCTTATTGAACAATAACTTCCCATGACTCTCGGGTTCGTCATCAACACTGTTCATACGATCTTCAAAAGCTTTAAGACGCCCAACTATTTCTTCAAACTTGAGTGCGTTGAGATCTACCATCTGCTCGATAGAAGCTACAATATTTATGAACCTTTTAGGCACGCCGGTTAAAAACTTTCTTGCCAATCTTGTTTCATCTATGGCGGAACCAAGTGCTGCGAATTTAGTGGCTTACCCGGATAATCTCCCTGAATAATCGTCTATAGACTCGGAGTCGTTCATCTTCGTTCCTTCGAATTCAGTTATAAGGGTATGTAGTGCTTCTATAACCCTCTCCGCTCCAACATACCGGGCTTTCGTATTGGGATACTTTCATGATTTGATATTCCGTTAGGGATTGAAAGAAAAGAGCGATGGCGGCACCGTTCTTCTTCTCGTCCATACTTCCAGCCTCAATAACATCCCATATTCCGTGGTACCGGAACACCGCTTTGATCCGAGCAGCCCACATGGTGTAATTCGTTTCGGTTAGCATCAGACATTGACGAGAAATAGAGGTTTGATTACTAGGTTGGTTCTTCGGCTGATCACCCATGGCTTCTATTCTTCTTCGTCAACTGTAAGTTTTCAAAAATCTTGGAAGAAAAATAAACTGCTAATGTGTTGATATCTTCAGATGTCGTTAACCACCACAAAAAAAACCCAAAGTTGTTAAAGAAGTATGGAGTGGAATAAAAGAATCAATTCCACCTAGAATTAATTCGTCTAAAAGTATCTGGAACAAAAAACTAATTGTAGTTTTTAGTCAGAAACAATTATTGCCACTTGAATTTAAATTGAATCTTGAAACTTCTGCTTCAATCTTGAACACAACAAGTAGAATTAATTCGCGAATCTCCTTTCACTGCCGATAACCCAAAAATAGTGAATTAAAACCTCCTTCGTAGATCTTGACGAATTAAAGAACTCGGTGTTTTGTAAACCGAGCTCTGATACCAAATTGAAGTTTGGTGACCATAATCGATAAACACAATAACGAAGTTTTATCGATCCTGGCCACCAAACTTTAATAACGAAGTATCGCTTTTGCCCAAAGGTGATGTGTTACATCAACCCTATCATTCAAGTCTAACTGAAAAGCTTTTGTTAGTTTTTGCCTAAGATGATACAAATGTCTCACTTCTTCCCAAAGGTGACGTGTTATATTTTTATCTAACAAAATAGCCCGTGCATAGTTAAAATAATTGTCTCACTTCTGTCCAAAGGTGATGTGTTACAATTGTTTTCCACACATACTTAAATAAATTTTAATTTTGCCCAAAGGTGATTTATTTTTGGTTTAAGTAGAACTTTTAATTAAAGTCTATTAGTTTGATGTTAATAATAGACATATCACATCGTCAATAAAATATAATGATCAACACCTTAATGATCCTTTATTAATCTAATGATCATAAACTTTAATCTATCTTACTTTTATATCCCATAGCATTACCCACTATAATTTTCTTCTATAAATAACTATCTCATCCAAATCATCCACTCTAATAATAAAACATAATATAATTTTTAAATCATAAAGAGTTTCAAGAATATTTAGCTCTTCTCAGTTTTAATTATTCCTTAAGACATGATATGACTACCCTACTGCTCTTTCTAATAACAATCATTGTATTAAAAAAACTAGAGCATAACAAATGGGATGAATCAATCATAATGTCTCTTATAATGATAATAATTAAGAACTTATTTAAATAAATATTATTACTAGAGTTATTGTAGATTTAGTTTTTCCTAAGACTAATCAAAATAATACCTAAGATGCATGCATTCCTTCTAAATTCTAACTATAAGGTTAATAGATATCCCTGAATACATCATAATGTACATTACCATGACCCATAAAATTAAGGGTTCACACATGAAAATAAGTACAAATTTACAGTACATTACATACTAAAATTTTCAGTAGTACAATTTGGTGCCTTAAGAATCAACTATAACACTCAGAAGTACCAAAGGAAAATGAGTGTGTTGATCAGCAACATATGTACAAAAAAAGAAATGTATGATACTGGAAATAAGGTGTTATTCAACTCACACCACTAAAACCTAAAAAAGGATAATTCTAAGGTTCATAGACAAAATACAAGTATTACTTCCAGCTTTAAGTTCTTTAAGGAGAAGTCTCATTGCAAAAATATGTCATTAGATTAGGCATAGAAATTACAAGACTATCCATAATTCAAAAGAACAACCAACTAAAACCCATAGTTGTATAAATGATATTAAAGTCTGCTAATCTTAGTATTCCCATTAACACATGATTGGTTTAGTCTAGTTCTATATGTTTACTCGAAATCAACAAATAACTAACACGAGTTTCAGTGAAAATTTTACATGTTAAAGTTATTAGAATCATGATAAACTGTCTTCTAATTATGCTTTGTGATACCTTACATATTTTAGAGATTAATCAGAATTTAGTATCAATACTTAAGCTACATTATGACAGTTATGAGGTTTGCATAGCCAACATAAAGTCACTCTTACCTTAAACTCTCATATTATTTGTTATCAATATCTGGGTTGAAACATTTATAAAATAGAACAAGATGATACTATATACTTTCACAACTTTTGTTATCATGCAAATAAAAATTTAACGAAAGACAAATGAGACCTATAAAATTCATCCATTAAAACCAAATTTCATGATAAATCATGACATGGTTGATGAGGGTGATTTTTCATATAATCTCATTATTTGTGATTTTAAAACATATGTTAGATGCCCTAAACATTACTTGGCTTAAGAAATAAGTATGAGTCAACGAAAAGTTATATTTCACCTACATTCGTGGAACTTATTTAAACGGAATACTCAGACATGATTCTTTTATCATTTAAAATGCTATTTACTTGTATATAATCAGTCTACTATGGTCCACGGACTTAAAGAGATCCGTTCATATATACTTAATACGATTTCTTCTAAATATGTCCTTTAAGTTTATTATGACATCTGGACGTTAATGGAATCAAATCAAGTCTAACATATATATGACAGATTTCCGCGTCACATACATCATTGAAACTTTTCTTGTATTTTTTCTAGGGATATTAAAGATCAGTGGGAGCCTTAAGTGTCTCGATCATAACTTACAAGATTTGCAAGAGGTGGAGGAGTGAAAACTTGATATTATCTCAATTACACCTCTTGTACAAGACACTGCTCCATCACAACACTATTCAATCAAAAACTTATCTCTTTAGAATTTACTACTACTCTTACAAAAGTTTAATTGTTTCTGAAATGTGGGCATACTCCGATTTCTTACTAAAATTATCCTCATAAGAGAAACTTCAACGACTTACATCATTAACTTGTTTCTCTATTAGAATATATTGATATTTAATTATTGACCTTAAGCATGCTAATATTCTAAAGGTTTCTAAGGTCAGTGGGAGCAGTAAAAGTCTTTATAATGACTTTTAAGAAGTACAAGAGGCGGGGGGGGGGGGGGGGGAGTCATTAAGTTTTACTCCATATTTAAACTCCGATTACACCTCTTGTACACCATACTGCACCAACTCTTACATACTTAGAATCCTAAAAATGATAGAAACCTAACCAAGAGCTAATCCATAAATCCGAGAGTTTTAAAATTACCCAATAATCAACTTAGGAGGCCATCTAGGTTTTAAAACCTACTAACATTGATGATTATGTAACCTCCCTAACTAAAGTTGAAATGGATGTTGAAAAGTTTAATGATCCTACCCCTTATAATTAAACCATTAGAATCAATCATAATTGACTACATAAGTCAGGCTAACGCTTTGAGATTTGGTTGAATCACCTAAGAGTGTTCATTACTAAACTAAATCCCAATACGAAATGTTAAGACAGTAAGAAGCACGATTGATTGTTAAAGATTATATTCAAGGATAAACCAATTATCAAAGAATATTCTTACCTATATTACAAACGATTTCTTTAAGGATCATTATTGTTCTAGTAGCTTATAATAGTTAAGAGCTACATTAGATGAACATGAAAACAACTTTCCCTAACAATCGGCTTACATATTTATATGTTCATAAAACAACCTAAAAGTTATAAACTAAAGGTCAAAGAACATTTAGTCTATAAGTCAATAAAATCAATATATGGGTTAACGCAAACATCAAAATGTGATGAAATCTTTATACAATTATTTTCATCAAAAACCAAGTGGATTAATGTACCTACCTCAAGATGAGTGGGAGCAACTAAAAACAAACTTGTCCTTATATAGATGACATTCTTCTGGCAAGTATATGTTACATGAGTTAAAGCATTTTTCACACATACTTTGATATTATAGATATCAGAGATATTCCTTACACATGTAACAAACAATATTACTCTACTTTAAAGGATAATGGGATCACATAGACAATTTCCTTATGCTTCATCAAGTAGAAGCCTTATATAAGTTCAAGTATACACTCGTTTAGATATTAATCAAATTGCAAACACTAGTTATGTCTAGATTAATGTGAAGCATTTAAAAGAGTATTAAAATATCTTTAAAAGAAACGAAAGACTATAATTTAAAAGAAGAAGTGAGAATTCAAACCGGTAGATTACTCTAAACTTTGTCATATTTAGAGATAAGAAAATGTAATTTTTGGGATATATTCTTATGCCAGTAGATAAATCTATCTCATGGAGGAGTTATAATAAACTGATAACAACCTAAGTCATAACGACATAACATGTTGATTAATCACAACGAAATTAGCAATAAATGTTGTTGAAAATTTATCAGTGGATTTATAAGTTTATTAACTCTATATAAATTATATATTGAAGGCTTACTATGATAAAGTCAACTACCATGTTTTCTCAAACGGTAACAGTTCGAGAAGTGCCGCATTAACTTTCGATATGAAACTAATTACTCGTTTATGAACGAATTAAGGAATCTAAATTTTCTTATCGAATACATTCATGATATGCTTTAGGATCTGATAACTAAAAGTCTCACCCATAAGTCTTATGAAAGCGCTTAATAATTAAGACAGGATTACTAATGACCATGTATAATTGCATATCGTACTATGAATGACTAATTATATTTTTTTCCTCAATTTTGATTTTGTATGTCTCTTAATATGTTTTGCATGCATAATGACATATAGATGAATTAATATGCAAATCAAACATTCTGAAGGGCTTACTTGAAAATTTTGATCATAACTAATTAGGTTTTAAATAAGGACTACAGTATGATTAATGGGGGTTTTGAGCTGATGTTCAATACAATGACTGTATTTCTCTGCTCCAGTTTAAGTTTAAAGCTAAACTGAGTGTTAACTCCTGATCATGCTTATCTAATACTCATAATAAATGATTACTCGGCCAAGTGGGAGAATGTAAGATTTAATATATAATTAAATATATTTATATATGTCTATTATAATCATTTATATTATAATAGATCAAAATATTAATTATACCTTATTATATATTAGTTTGGTAATTGTTGATGGACCATATTACCCTTACTAGCTCGGTGTATATAAAGAGAGATAAATAATAACATAACAATTAACATCAAAACCTAATCATACATACATAACAATTTTGTGTGCCTCCTCACTCCTAAAACCGGGTTCCTCTCAAGAACCCTAATCTCCATTCTTAACTATACATCCTAAATGAGAACTCGACCAAGATGAAAAACATGTCAACTACATCATACCTTGCTACGGTAACTACTCTCTCTGCTGTAACAGGTTCATAGATTAAATATTTATCATGTTTTCTATTACTTATATGAAGAACCGATCAACAGTTAATCGCAAAGTTTATACAAAAACGAAAATTTTGTAAATTATAAACAATACAGGGGACCAAAGTTTAAAGAGTTAAAAGTGTTGGGGCTAAATGGTAAAAGTATTGAGGTTCAAAGTAAAAAAATAAATAATAAAATGATAAAAAGAAAAGTGGGTATAAAAGAAATATACATCCAAACAAACTTGATGTACAAATTAGAAAGCTTAATGTACAACTAATGATGCACACAAAAGTTGCAAATTGTATATATATACTAGTAATTCAACCCCCGTGTTGCGAGGGATTGTGAAACCATAGGCAATGCTTAGATCTTAGTGATTGAGTCAATCAATTTTGATCATGGTTTTGATAAACGACAAACTAATTCAAAGTTCCGTTTCAAATCATCATCATCATAGCTAAAATGAATTTAAATAAACCAACGATACAAAACAAAGGTTCAGATATCCGATACGGTTGCAACATACGTTGCCGTTCCAAATAACGGAGCGTCATCACAGCGAAACTCAATGTACAAACAAATAGCCAAGGTTGCCCTTTAACGGAAAGTCCAAATATGCAGCGAATTTCAACTCGAAATCAGTTTCAACCTGTTAGTGGTAAAAGTTACAATAGCTGTAATTCAATCTCAAACTTGAACCTTGACACCAAAAAAAAAAACGGAAAAAACAACGGCAAAAATAGGAAAAGAGTGTTAAAAATATGCCTAAAAATAAATGTAAAAACAAAACAAACACAGTTGTCATTGCAACAAAAAAAGTTATAAGAAAACAAATAAAAACCCACAAACCTGTTAATAAATATTGTGGTTAAGATATTGAGAAATACACCATGGCTTCAAATCAATAGGTTGCAATGCGAGAGAAACAATTGTTTCTCACACATAACCATCTAGTTTACTCTGCCAAGATGTAGATAATAAAAAATTTTACTCTAATCTAGTCGAACACATGTAAGTTGATCATCATCATCATCATCATCATCGTTTTAGATAGAATGTAACCTCAAAACATAAACCAAACAACTCTACATCTTGTAAAAAAAACTAATCATTATATTTTCTTAAAACTGCATTCAAGTCTTCATAACTGCAGTAAGAAAATTAAAATTAACCTTTAAACGAATAAGAAAACGAACCATAATATGCTCAGATACATGATCATCATAGCCGTTATCAGTGAAACTATGTCAACGCAAGTCGTAAAGCCAGCGACAAAACACCTAATCACAGTAAGCAAATGTCAAATCGGCTCAATCACCACCAAGGGTTACGAATCGAATCCTGGCAACGATAGACGATCATCATCATAGGCTCAGATACATGATCATCATTGCCTTTGTCAACCAAGCCGCGCCAAAGTAGGTAAGACACCGGTAAAACAACCATCTATAGGCTGCCTATACAACCCACAAAACCAACCATCAAAATAGTCACTGCAAATCATAAACGATGACAAACAAAGTTGTCGCTTCGGCATACCACTACCACACAACCACAACCTAGAGTTCGGAAAATGAACCTGACAAAGGTGGCGTTGAATTGTCCCCTCGTTCCTGGCAACAATCATGAGCCCCGTAATAACCATATTAGTCCAACTTATGGTTTAAACTTTCTCGACAAATTGTTAAGTAAATTCAACAAAATTAACCTTTCTATTTTTAATAATATTTTGAACAACAAAGATGAGTACCTTCATTAGTGGAACATAACCACCAACCCTATAACCCTGATGAGAAAGTGGAAACCCCAACTTCAACATGATGGATGAAAAACCTAAACTGTATCAAAATTATTCAATCCTTAAATAAATATGCTACCAAAGAGTCAAATTAATTAACTTTCAACTTCAGCGGTTAAGTCAAATCAAACTTTAAAGGTTAGAAAGTAGTTAATTACCTCAAAATTAGGGCAAAACCCCTCATCCATGACCATAGTGAAAAGTCGAAGTTCCCCACCACCATCGACGCTATTTAAGACTTAAAATGGAACCCCACGACATTCAAACATCACCGTCTTACTTCTGTCATCGCCGCTGCCATTCAAACATCACCGTCTTACTTCCGTCATTGCCGCTGCCAAGGATTCCATAATGGAATCCAGCAACGGCCACCACTTCCAACAACAACGGCCTAAAATTGCCGCCAGCAACGATGGTTTACCACCACCCATACACCTCGTCACGACGCCGCCTAGGTTTTCGAAAATGGAACCCGACGACACACAATCAGATGTGTCAATGAAACCGGATTTATCGCCTGAAAAGAGAGAAGGAAGCATACAAAAGAAAAGAGAGAGAAGGCAAAGGGTGAAAGAACATGCAAAAGACAGACAGGTTTGTTGTGAAGAAGACACTTGTATAACATGGTGGCTTAAACACCGATAAAAACAGGTACAATACACTTAGCCAAATTTACAATGTTTAAAGCACCATGTATAGCAAAATAAACCAACTATACAACTTCTAAAACACGAATTTGGTTAAGCTTAGCTTCAGCTCATATAACATAGAGAGGCAAGGTCAGTGTACAAACAAAGAAGCAAAATGTATAAGTTATGATGCATTAGAAAGTTTCAAATTGTAATATATATATATATATATATATAAATAATATAATTCTTATTAGTGGAAAGTGGTTTTATGAACCGGTTTCATACATAATCAGAACACTTACTAATTTATAAGTTCATTTGGATTACAGGAAGCTATAAGTTTGAATGGCCTTCAAACAATTTATTTTAGAATACATATAACACAACACTTTATTACACAAACACCAAAATACGATGCAAAATAAAACTTAGTACATGCATAGCAATATTAGAATTGCTATTAGAATTCAAGCTGCCCAAGTAACTAGTTAAACCACTTGACATCTTATTTAATGTTACCACAGCTAGCCAAATGCGTGAAATATGGCTGCTGAATATCATATCATGACTGCATTAACAAGAAGAGACTTGATATGACTTATGAGTTCTTCTCCAACATTTGTGAAATGGTCCTTGTTCTTATAAAGAACCTCCATGGAACGTGCGAAATTGATCACCCTCATAGTTATAGGAAGCTTAACATCTTTACACGCAAGGAACTCTCCGTTCAGTTCTTTCCATGCATCTTCAACTCTTTTATTGAACAATTCATAGGTTTTCTGCTCACTAACACCATATTGCTTCATGTAGCATTCAATGCTAGAGGGAACATGGTTTCTATCTTGCTCTTCCTGCAATTTTTACTATAATGTTAAATATTCGCATGAATAATTAAGTTATGTCGCAGTAGTAAACTTTCGCTTTGTAGCATTGCGAATATCACAGTTTGATAGGATGTACCTTGTGGGTGACAATGTCGTCTATGGTTCTACAAATTCGACAGCATGCATTGACGAGGGGAGGACTGCTTAACGCCCATTTGAACGACTCATGTGTGATAACGTTACCCATGGCTGCCAAACCTGCTATTAGAGCACATTTATAGCCGATACTAATATATGAAACTTTTAAGTGCTCCTCCACCGTTGGTAGATACCCTTCATTCGTCCATTTCGCTTCTGTCATGTAGCTTTGGACATACTCTATCACCTATAGACCATAAACATATCAATATGTTTCATAAGTTGAGGAACTAATTAAGATCAGTCCACTCTTAAAAAATAGATATGAGTACAAACAGAATATATGGGGAATGGCTGTTCAAAGGCATTTTTTTAAAAACTCATTGTAAAAGTAGGTATGTGTAGTGAATTCATGCAAAAGCTAACAAATAATTTTTTAGGTTCGCTTGTCACACGCACGAATTGTGCATGCCTTCTTAGAGTTTCCATCTAGAGCAAGATTGTCTATTCACAGAACTTTGAGTTTGCTTCCTTAATCACCAGCGAACACGATGAGTTTGCTTTTCACACCATCTAACTCGAACATTCCAATGCCATCTTTTGAATGAGTTTGCTGTCTATTTGTACAAACACTTTTCGGAAAATGTCAACAAACATTTAAATTCATTCTTCAAACCAACTGCAAATACAACACAAATATGCTAGAATGAGCTGAAACTTACCGCCTCTTTCATATAGTTAAGATGAAATGATTTTCCTTCCTTCGACAAGATTTTCTTCATTTCTTCAAAAAGATTCATGAGGATTCGATATAAAAGTTTCATGTTTTCAGGAAGCTCATCCGATGGTGTAACTGACCACCTATAAATTACTTGTCACTTAGTTTATAAATTGAAAATTTATTTGGTTCCAGTTAACAAACTTCACGTTCCTTTATAGCATACCTTTCAATTGCTTCAGTAAATTTCTCAAGTTCTTCATATGTCCCGTAAGCATCATAAGTGTCATCAAAAAATGTTTGAAGCAACATAAATCTTGCTAAGAAGACTCTAGATACAGAATATTGTGGCTCATAGTACACCATTAACGCCCAAAAGTAGCACTCAACCGGTCTAATTCTGGCGTAAGGTAGATTGTTAGGAACATCATAATCTTTCCACCACCTGCAATAAATTCATACACACACTAAGTGATTCTTGAGGGTTTTGCTAGAAGTAGGTTATTTAGAAACAAGACCGGTACTTCTAGAGTTATCGCTACCCTAGCTACAAGCTAATCATGCAAAGTTCGTTGGGTTGATAAACGCACGAACCCAATATAGTTTTCACCAAACATTATGGAGTTCTTTTTTATTACAAGCGAACATACCATTCGCTTATAGGGGTATATAGCTAACACCCTAGAAGTAGTACAAGAATTTTCAAAAAAAAGAAAACCTAGAAGTAGATGTCTCGTTCCTAAACCACCTACTAATATGTAAAATAAATTCAATGCTTGGTTAACTTTGATGTATTGAAAGATGAGACAAAACATAGTAGTTAGAATTTTATACATGCAGACTTGGTTTAGCTCTTTCTTGTGCAGTGATTGAAGTAGGTTGAACCCTAACTTAGCAAGTTTTAGCAAAGATTCGTTACGAGAAGCTTGTTGTCCGTAGAATGGTATGTAGCGTAATGCCTCTAGTCTTGGCAACCTTTTATGCAAAGGTTGCTTAAGTGCTTCTTGTATCTCGGTAGAAAAGAAAGAGTTTCTCAAAACAGGATCATTTGCTATGTCACCAAGACAAGTTTTTGTAAAAGCAAGAGCCTCATCCAAAGGGAAGCGTTAGTGCCTTTCCAGTTATCACCATATGCATCAAAAATGTGTTGTAATGCTTGGTTAATCTCGTCTTCAAAATAATATGCAACGCCAAGGCGTTGGATTGAGTCGATTAGTTTTAACAGTTTTGCATGTTGAATCGGGATATCCAGCATTGTCAGTAGTTCTTTACTCACATTTTCTTTCAAATATTTGATCATCTGTTCAACTTCATCTTGTTCTTGTTGCTTATATATATACATCACATATCAAGATCAATATTACTCAAATGAGCATAAACATTAATACAAAAATTAATTGTAAGAGTCTTCCTAAAAGGACGTTAAATAATTCGTTTATTATGTTTGTAAAGAAGTTGACACAACACACATATTCTATAATTGGCATATATATACCTGGTTGAAGACGAGAAATTGATCTCCCCAGATCTCGGGAGGAAAATTCGCAATGGGTCGGATGACATCATCTTTTCCTAGAGACATATTCTATATCAGAGATATATATGGATTAATATATGTCAATCAAGTCGCTTGAAGTTCAAATAGAGGTGAATGGTATATATAGAGAGGTAAAGATATTGACATCTCATCTATCACGTTACAAGGAAGAACTAGTGGAAGTCCTTGCATTATACAGCACGGATCCGGTATACGCATAAAATATAAAAAGGTAGCGTTCGGTATGTATGAATGAGAGGCGAAATTGAATAGACCATTTTGATGGAAAGAAAAAAAAATGTGTTTGATCGGTCAATAAAATGGAATTACTCACTACCATGTTCATTCCAATCCCTCAAACACCCTAAATTCATTCTATCCACCTTTCACATCACCTATACCACTCTCCCACCATTATCACCCATTGCCCTCTCCCCCATGCACCACCACAACCCACCACTGTCTCCGCTGGCCGCCACCAACCACCACCGCCTCCACCGCCCCCGCCACCAACACCCGCCTCCGCCGCCACTACCAACCACCCACCACCACCTACCATCGCCGCCCATAGCCACCAACCATCACTCCCAACCGTCACCACCAACACCGTCCAATTACCACCGCCGCCACCGCCCACTATCACCACCACCTGCCACCACCAACAATCGCTCCCGCACCCACCACCACCATTAGTGCTCGCCGCATACCACCACTCACTACCATTTTTTATTTTATTATGACTTTTTCTAGCTTAGCAAAAAATAAAAACTAATAATTCATGTCATACTCACATGATAACAAAACATGTCAATGAAATGGTAATGATCCGTTCCATTACCTCGTATTCCATTCCCTCGCTCATTGCATTTCATCGCTTATTCCATTACCTCGTACCAAACAGACTCAAAATATTGTTTACAACAGTATCAGACATTGTTTACAACAGTATCAGACCTAATATAAAACATAAAGTTGCGAGTTACAAAGTAAGGTTTTGTTACAGTTACCGGTAGTGATAAAAATACCAAAAAACAACTAGTATCGAAACCTAAAACCATAAAAATGAATACAGATACTAGAATCATTGTTTTAGCAGTACGTATCAGTTCGGTAAAACATAATGCGTATTACAAAATAAAAATGTATATTCACATAGGATTATTAATTACACGAAAGTTATCTCATGTAACCCCAAAAAAATATGTAATATGCCAAGAAGATATCAACACGTGTCTTACATTGACCAAAAACCATAAAAAAATAGTAATTCCGGTATTGATGTTGTCTGGTTCAACATGTCGTCGTAGATATATTATTAGTGACGACTATTTGGATTTTTAGCGGCGACATCGCTATTGCGCAAATTCTTTTTAGTGATAGTTTATGATACCAAAAATATATATTTTAAATGCAACTCTATTTACAATAACATAAAAGCCAATGATCACTAGCTTAAGTGGTTGAGGTGAGCCACCCAACGACTTGAATTTAAAAGGGAGGAGTTATTAGGTTTAAATCTCACTTGTGACGAAAAGATAGGAGGTTTCAAGTTGGGCCAAAATGTTTTTCATATCTATGATGGAGTTTCCTTATTAGGATGAAATGAAGGTGATCGGGACCCGTCAGTAATTCAAACGACCATTAAAATAAATGAACATGTCACTATCATGAGTTGTGTTTTGTTATATATGTATAATAACCAATCACAAATATCAAATAAGATATATATTGTAAAATTCTTTATTTTTTTTAGCGACTAAACTTTTGTATTTTATATAGTTTGAACATCTGTTTCTCATTTCATACACTAACCATCTTACCAATCATTTTACCACCAAGTATTGAATTTTCAGTCATTGTTTGATGGCTAAAATAAGTTGGTAAATTGTTTTTTTTCCTTTTTTCTTTTTAATAATTTTCTTTTGTTTGTTAAATTTGGTTAACTTGTAACATCCTCATTTCTTATCATGAGTTGTGTTTTGTTATATATGTATAATAACCGATCACAAATATCAAATAATATATATACATATATATATATCATAAAATTCTTTATTTTTTAGCACGCCTAAACTTTTGTATTGTATAGTTTGAACCTCTATTTCCTATTTCATACACTAACCATCTTACCACTAAGTATTGAATTTTCAGTCATTGTTTGATGGCTAAAATAAGTTGGTAAATTGCGTTTTTTTTTCTTTTTTCTTTTTAATAATTTTCATTTGATTTCTTAATAACCTGTAATATGCTTGGCATTATGGAAAATAGAAAGTGTAAGGGTAATTAACGGATTGTGTGGCAAGGAACTGGTATTCAACACCTAATCATTTTGCCATTACCTTCGCACCATCAAGAAAGAGTTAAGACAGAGAAATTGAGCTAGAGAGAGAAACCAGGAAAAGGTGCATCAAGCTTAGTATTTTGGCTCGGGTTCTGGTCGAATATTATATTGCTAATCGATACCTAAAGAAACCAGAAAATAACAATCTGATTCATTAATTTTAGGAATCGATGGAAGTCACCACAACAACTAATCTAGGGTTTGCTCGATAGAACTTTTGAGGTTCTCTCATCCATTAAAGTTGTCGCATAACATTAGATGTCACATAGTTATAGTTATTGCATGATACACCATGTTATATAATTACGTATTATATGTTTAGTAATTATAAATCTGGAAGTGTAGCAAATCATTTTTAATTTTTATTGTAAACATTTATAAATACTACTAAACCTAAACCAACATTTAAAACTCATTTTATTTTCAAATCATATCTATCGAAGTGTGGTGGAAGTAATTAATGACCATTACGATGATTAAGTAGTGGAAGGCGAAAATTGATGTGACGCTAATATCCAATGAATAATGAGTAAGAAGTGTATACAACAATATTTTGAAGTGGTAATAGTGGTTTAGTCTTGCATCAGTGGCGGACATACATTAAGTTGAGCCGTAGCGGACTTTTTACCGGTAGTGTAAAAAAAAAATTGGTCGATTTTCGTGTTTCGTTACCGTTGGAAAAAATAACGTTACCGCTAAGATTTTAAGCCCAATTAATCTATGTTTTAAACCCAATCAAAAACCAAAGCCCAAACAAAAAAACTCATTAAACCAACCCAACCAAACCACGTGTTTTGTTACTTCAATTTATTAAATTAGATGGAGATAGTGTGCAACAAAAATACAATGCGAAATGTATTCTATCATATTTTAAGACTCTTGAATTTGTGTTTTATATACACTTGTTGGACGAAATTTTAGGCCTCACAAATGTTTTATCAAAACATCTTCAAAAAAAGAGTCAAGATTTGTTGGAAGTGTCTAAGTTGATAAGCGGGACAAATCGAGCATTGAATAATCTAAGACAAACTGGATTTGACAAGATGTTGGCAAAAGTTACATCTTTTTGTGAAAATAACAAGATTAAGATGTTAGATATAGAGGAAAGTTATGGTAATCAAAGAAACCAGTAGTATGTCCTTACTAATCGACATCATTTTGAGGTTGGAGTTTTTAGCATGGTCTTGGATATGCAAATTCAAGAACTTGGAAATAGATTTAGTGAGGTCTCAACTAGTTTGTTAGAAAATATGTCGGGTTTAAATCCTTGTGATTCGTTTTCCAAGTTTGACATATCTAAGATAGTGACGTTTTCAGAGATGTATCCGAATGATTTTATTAACGAAGAAAGAGGGTGTATTCCGTGTGATCTTACGACCTTTTATTATACTTTAAAGGAAGATGCTAAATTTGCAAAATTGGGTGGAATGGGTGATCTTGCTCGTGAAATGGTGGAAACCGGAAAACACACAACTTTTCCTTTGGTTTATCGAATATTGAAGCTAGCATTGGTTTTACCAGTTGCAATTGCAACCGTTGAAAGATGTTTCTCTAAAATGAAGCTTATCAAGATGGATTTGCGCAATCGAATAGGTAATGAGTATTTAAACAATGCTTTAGTTTGTGTGGTCGAAAGAGAAACGTTTGATAAAGTAAATGAAGAATGTGTAATGGCTCGGTTTCAAGCTATCAAAAACCGAAGAGGAGATATTTACAGCCCAAGCTAGATCCGCCACTGTTGGTTCGTTAACCCGATTAGTTTAAGTTTATTAGTTGTGGTGTTGTTTATATTTGTTTCGTTAACATTGCATTAAATATGGGGAAAAAAATTTGAGCACTACGACTCAGTTTCGAGTCTAGACCCGCCACTGTCTTGCATCGGCATCTTGGTTCTCTTGATTCTTGATTGAAAGGATGAATTTATGGATGATTTGGTGATTGGAAAGTGTTAAGATGAAGAATAGATCCAAAATCATCATTGGTGGCTAGGGTACAAAGATATAACAAATTAAGATTAAACCGGGCTTAAATATGGAAGAAAAAAAACCCAAAAACCGTCTTTGTATGTCAGGTCCACCGAAAGTTATGATGAAGCCACCGACGTAGCTTACGGTGGACTCCACCTTTATGGTCGACATTAAATTAATTTATATCCAACTTTCACTTTGTTATCATTGGCAGCCTTAGACAACCTTGAAGGCCAGTTATATATGTTTTGCTAGTAGATAAAAGATCGTAAATCCCGTATTTACAATCCAATTGGATATTAATTAAAATAATATATGTATACTGTTTAAATCCGTTATCTAAGGGCGTGGATCCTAACCCACCTTTTGAAAATTATATCTCGTATGTATACTATATTTTAACGAGTTGGTAATTTAAGAGAAAATGACCAACACTTACCCTTAACTACCCAAGTATGCGTACAACCCGCAAACTCGAAAAAGTAAGTGGATTTCATCACCAATTTTTTTCTTAAAGGTCAAACCGTTAAAATATATACACATCCTAATATTCAAAAAGAAGTCCTATTAAAATTCAAAAAACCGTTAAAATATATACCATTAATATATATATATATATATATGTGTGTGTGTGTGTGTGTATATAATATGACTCGTTTAGGCTCGCGAGCCGGTTCGAGCTCGATAATTGAACAAGATCGAGTTCGTTTATTAAACGAGCTTACTTTTAAGCACATTTAAGCTTAGTCCAATCGAGCCTTTTCACGAGTCAATCTCGAGTAGCTCTACTTGTTTACACCCTATAAATGCTTATATATTACACACACCCCATATATATATATATATATATATATATATATATATATATATATATATATATATATATATATAGTTAAACTAAAATAAAACATTATTTTGGGTAAGATGGAGAAATCTGTGGTTAAACATTAGTGATGACTAATGAGAGCTTATGGAAATGAAGAAGTCAATAATACACCCACACACATTATGGAATAACTAGCCAATTGTTCGTGCGATACAGCAGTGTACACGCAAACGCAATCGATGTTAGTACGTTTGTAACCTCGCAACGGTACGTGTGTAACACGAAGGTGATATGTATTCAACGTGGCATTGAACGTGTAATCGGTGCCGGTAAGCGCGCCACATAATGGCTATACGCGAGCCACCAGGTATGTATAAACAATGCCGTTAACGTAATTGGCGCTTGAATGTGCGTAACTGGTGGCGACAAGCAAAAACGAAAAGATGAAATGTACAGTAACTTCAACAAGCAAGAAGCAAAGATGAAATGTACTGTAATTTCAAATTAACTACCTTTTTAACCCAATCCGTTTTGATGGGCCTGTTCTGACCTGAAAACGTTTTAAGCTGAAGCCCGTTTTGACATGAATCCTTTCTATCTAAACCCATTCCAACATGAACTAAATTAACCCTTTTTGTATTAACCTGTTCCAACTCTAACCTGTTCCAACACCATTAGCCGAGCCTGCCCGACATGTTGCCAGTAATAACTAGTAATCACATAACATGTTAGTTTTTAAAAAATTAATAAACTACAGCAATATTATATCTAAATTGGGCACGCTTTTAAATTGCTTTTTTTGTAGTAGTGTAAACATTATATTTAAAAATAACTTGTATTCTTTTAGCAACATTAGACTATCTCCTATGCTAAGGGAGCCCTCACACGTCCTTAGTGGTTCAGTCAGCTGGCACATCATATTCTTACTAATCCTTTAAAACTTTAATTTCACCTCCAATGGTAAGGGTGTCTTTAGATACCCTTAGGTGCCTACTCAAGTGCCATGTCATCTTCTATTTTTATTTTAAATTTAAATGCTTCTCAAATATAAATTTTTTTTTATTAACTTGATAATTTAAAAATAATTTATTGATTAAATAAGTAATATCTAAATAAAAAACAAACAAGTTTGAAAAAACATTTATACATAGAATTAATAATATCTATATACTAAAATAATTAAAATTAAATAAATTATAGATAAACGAGATCCATATGTGAGGAAAATTCATCTAATTTAATAAAATAATAATTAACGGTATTGGTATATAAAATAATGAAATTATCATTTGAAAAAAAAAGGAAAAAGTTATTATTTTTACTCAAGAATCCAAATGTAATGAGCCCTTAGGCCACCAAGGGCGAGCACCCCTCCCCCCCCCCCCTTCGCAAGGTGAGGTTGGGGGTAGGGAGATCTATTTATCGTCAGAGAGTTTGATGATAATAATAATTAAATAATAAAGTGACCATTGAACGATCATTTAAAATAATAAATAAAAAAACTTAATATAAATACCAAATCAATTTAACAATTTTCACTATATCATACACAAACTCAAATATAAATACCAAACTAATTCAACCATTTTCACAATTTCATACTTCTTCACATTTTCATTTCATACTATCTCAAAATGGATTCCTCGGATTCCTCGAACTCTTTCGAAATTTGGGATCAAGTAATTAAGGAGACTCAAAGAATATGTCAAATGCAACAACGAGCGTTGGAGGAGACAGAAGAGGTCATAAGCGCAATGCGGGCCGTCGCCAATAAGATAGTGTCTGGCTCTACTAGCGTTTTGATGTGGGGAGATCAAAAGTTTACCAAATAATGACGAAATGAGTTATGGAATTAGAAGAGTTTAAAATTAATATTTTATGTCTTTTGGTTTAATCATTAGAAGCCCAATGGTTTTCTGTT
Source organism: Bidens hawaiensis (assembly GCF_021521415.1). Classification (NCBI taxonomy): domain Eukaryota; kingdom Viridiplantae; phylum Streptophyta; class Magnoliopsida; order Asterales; family Asteraceae; genus Bidens; species Bidens hawaiensis. Next base: position 33,450 of record NW_027505061.1, on the reverse strand, counting down.
TCTTTTAAATACTTGAGATTTGTAATGTAAAAAAAAGAAGGTTTGGAATATGTGAAAAAAATCATTTCCTCTCTATCACAGTGTGTGTTAGTGTGTGAAAGACCTAATTATCGGTATTCTTTGTGAATCAACGATAGTTGGAAGAATTGATCCTGGTATTCGTGTGAATCAACAGGTTCAATTATTTATCTTATTTACGATCTACTTCTTTTCTTGAAGTTTTGGGAAGTTCTTCACGGGTATTTTTAGAATCAACGTATTTGACTTCCAATTTATCATTTTACCGCTGCATCACTCTTCGTTGCCACGTAGGCGATTGTATATCCTTCGAGATCGTAACGAAGCGAATAATCGTTTGACGAAGGACTACTTCAAAGACACACCTACATTTAATGACGCTATGTTTAAACGTCGTTTTCGGATGTCTAAGCGTTTATTTTTGCGCATCGTGGGAGATTTAAAGCGAGAGTAAACGTATTTTCAACAGAATCCCGACGTAAGAGGATATTTAGGATTCACTGCCATCCAAAATCGTACTTCGGCGCTACGCATCCTCGCATACGGAAACACGACCAACATCAACGACGAGTATTTAAAGATGGCTGAGAAAACGACGCGAGACTCGTTGGAGAATTTTTGTATCGGTAAAATTTAAATTGTTTACATTAATTACTGTTTTTAATATAAATATTTTTTAATCATTTATTTGTATAGGAATAATTCAATTATACGTGGTCGTTATCTAAGGATTCCAACTTATAACGACCTGACTCGCATATACGATGTACACGAAAGCAAACATTCTTTTTCCGGCATGATCGGGAGTATAGATTGCATGCATTGGGAGTAGGGCAACTGTCCAATCGCAAGGCGACGTCAATACACTCGTGGTGACCATGGAGTACCAACGGTTAGTCTTCAAGCCATTTATTCACATGACCTCTGGGTTTGGTCGGCCTGCTTCGGCTCCGTCTGGTCCAACAACGACATAAACGTTCTCAACGCGTCCCCCCGTGCTAGAGTATTACATCAGCCGTAGCATACTGGTCTTATTGTTTTATGCCAACGATACATTCTATCATCACGGATACTATTTGGGAGATGGGATATATCTAGTGTATTTGATCATCGTCAAAACGTTTCAAGACCCGATCAAAGAAAAAAGAGAATACTTTAAAAAGAAGCAAGAGTCCGCGCAAAAGGATATCGAGAGGTGTTTCGGGGTTCTAAAAAACGTTGGCATTATGTGAAAAACCCATGTCGTGTATGGATGATGAAAAAAATGAGCGATGCCATGTATACGTGTATCATATTGCATAATATGATTTTAGAATACATTGGCAAAGCAATATGTCAATACTATATACCAAGAAGCGTTCCAGAACAGTTCACTGAACCAACCGCAGAGCAAGAACGCAAATCATTCACGAGCTCACATCAAGTAAGATACATAACCAACTTAAGGCGAATTTGGTTCAACACGTGTGGGATAATTGTTTCGTTGAAGTAGACGACGAGGACGAAGACAAGGACAAAGATGAGGAGGAAAACGAAGAAGAGGAGGAGAACGAAGAAGAAGATGAAGACGAGGACGAAGACGAAGATAATGAATAGATTGGTATTTTTTGTATGTATTTTTTATTTTATTTTTTGGTGTGTTTTTTTTTTATTTTGATTATAATTTATATTTCTTTTATTTAGTTAATTTAATAAATGTTAATAACTTAAATGGTTTTTGTTTGTTTAATTTAATTACAAAAATAAAATAACAAAAAATGGTGACGTGGCACTGGAGGGGCTACAACATCATTACACCTAAAAACAAATTTATACCCTTTGCTAACTGCGCGTCACGTGTCGCAATTCGCCCAATTTGTAACCTCTCCACTACATATAGCCTTAGAGTCAGACGTTTACTTTGGATTTGAATATCTTCAATGAGCATGTAATTATGATGCATTTCATGTCATCAAAGGCATCAACATTTAGGACGTAGTGTAGATAGTCTTATAATCTTTGAATCTGACCACATTCTGTAAGTTTATTATCTTATTGGACGTGTTTCATAAAATACATGTGACTTTGTTGTAATTGTTGTAGACATCTACCCCACGGCAAGCAAGCATGCATGCTTGGACAAGACCACGTTCCACTTTTTCTTCATTTCACGAAAATTGAAAAATAAACGTGCAATCAATGTTTTAAAAAACAGTTCGATCGAACCGCTGTAACCGTACTTCGATCATGGAATTATAAACAAAAAGGAAAAAAAATCTTTTACCCTACCGATAATAATTGAAGACGATTCACATTTCTGCCTTTCTGGTAACTAGTGACGGATCCATTAATTTTTTTAGGTGGTGCACTACTTTTAGATGATTCAATTTCAAAGAGTCGGTTATAAAAAATTCCGGGTCGGTTCGATGGTTTGGACAAAGTTCATTACATAATAAAATTACTATAAAATAATAAAAAAATACACCGTCATTAGAAATTAAAACACACATAATATAAATACAATAGTTGTTCCCTACGAGTCTTTTTTCGTTTGAAATCATTGTATTCGTACTTTGAGAATTAAGATGAGAAAATTGTTCCAAAAAGTTCTTTTTCTCTCTTCTTGTTCTTAGAGCCTAACCCACTCTACAAGACTCTGATATAACCAAAATTTAAAACTAAAACTAAAATTTAACAAATAATTTAACAATTAACAACATCAAGAACAATTAAACATTTAATAAATGAATCTAAACTTACCTTCATAGTTGGAGGATTTAAGGAGGAGTAGCAAGGCAGGAGGAAGGAGCAACAGACCAACGGTACCATAGTGGCGTGTGATCGGCCGGAAAAGAAAAGCAGCAACAGTGGCCGGCTAATGGTGTGTTGTGAGTATGAAGAGGGGAGAGTGAGAGAGACAGACACTTTATAAAACCCTAACCGATATGAAGCCGAATTTAAATAAAATAAAAAACCTCATAAAATTCGTTGGTACATGAATCGAACCCATGACCTCCATTTTATAAAACAAACAACTTACCAATTAGACAAGTACTTGAATTGTTAATAAGGTGGTTCCTTCCTAACTTATAAGGTAGTTCCCTTTAATATTTTCTGTATATCATACATTATTATTTAAAACTCGGGTGGTTCGGGGGAACCACCCATTTGTCATGTAGATTCGCCATTGATGGTAATTAGCCGGTGATAGAGAGACTTTGTTGAAGCTTACGAGTAAAGAAAATTGAGGAAAAAAACTTGTTTTCTGATTATGGAATAATTTTGTATTCACCTCAGTTGAACCTCCCGGTACTACAGGTTGAATACAACCCTCAACCTGTTGTACCATATTTAGCCCAATCTGGTACTAGTAATAAATCGATATTTAATTGTGTACAACTGGCGTGATGTAAGTCCTACAAACGGATCTTTCAATGTGATACCAAACAATCTCGTTGTTAAGAGGAAATTAACAAGAGATGATTCCATGCTAGATGAGTAAACACGCGAAGAACAATAGCAAGATGCTTCAAAACACACGTATTATTACTTCTGGTGCTTAAGCACAATTTTACACGATGTCTCGTTCTCAAATATTATGAACGGCCAACCCATACAATAACCTAGATACAATGTATATATATGCACTACACCCTAGCCCAACATAAGCCAAAATCCCACCGAGATCCAAGAGATCTCGGTTTACATACAAGCCCAAAACAAAGTATAAACAAGCCCAAACCAAAATACAAACCAAACAAATGCTAGCCCAACAATCTCCCCCTTGGTTTGTATCTTCATCTTCAATCATGCTCATGAATATTCGTGTCTGCTTCCTTATATCCACCAACCCACAAACATGTTTTGATAATCGACCCCACCATCTTTGTATACTCTTTAGAAGTACGCTCGAACAATGGTTCAACCATAATCTGAAAATTGCTTAGAGTCTTGATGTCTTTCTCACCAAACTTCAACAAGTCATTTGGGTCGACAAAACGGAATTGTCCCTTTCGTAGACGAACGACGACCGTAGCCGTTTCACTGTCATACATCCATAACGTCATCTCATCAAGCGTCCCATCTGGAATTTAAGTAGTGTCACACCCCCATCTAAGGCCTAGGAGTATGACCAACAGTTGGTACCCACAATTGTAAATAAATCAGAGTTATGTTTGTAAGCGGAAGTCATATAAAATTTTAAGGATCAAAATGTAATATATATATAGATATATACATATATAACAAAAGTCGGGGATTATAAAATACCCGTTTAAGTTGTTAACAAAACATTACTTGTCATAATTACAAACCACCTATTTTAATATGTTAAGTGTTTTACAAAACAAATCTGAGCCATCGGATTAAAGTATAGCACTTCGATGTTCCAAGCGCTAATCTTGTTCACCTACAAAATGTAAATAAAATACGTCAGCAACGAATGCTGGGGAACACGCTAACGCGAAAATATTTTCTTTTACTTTATTACCCCTCGAGACTACGCCTGCCTCGGCCCAACGTGGCTTAGGAATAGCAAAGTCAAACAACACAATTATAAATTCGAGCCTCTACTCTAGGTCACCTCAGCAAACACCGCAGCGTTCGACTTAGTTAAGTACCCGTAAATATACACATAAGGTCGTACTCCCTGCAGGAGAGCGTCCTACGACCAAGGGTGGTGCGGTGTGCCCACCGCGTAGTACCACCTATGTAAGGATCCAGACACACGTATACCACAGCCTGAGGGATAGGTTTATACCCTTATTTATAACGGTTTTAGGAACACATAGTTCCTTGTAAACAATTTTCATATAATATGTTTGACTCATTTTAAATAAGTTATAAAAGTTTGGGGGCGTATTCACCTTTTCTATTTGGGATCGGCTTCAACACCGTCCGAGGGTCTTTCCCTTGCTATCTCGCACCTATAGCACGAGTATAACCATTTGTTAGTCGGATATACAATCCGGCTTAAGACATTTAGTCTTATTTTATATCTTGATGAGCCTCTAGTTCATTTGTCTCATTTACTTGAAAACCTTTAGTTTAAAAGTAATTATAAACCTTTAGTTTATATAAAAACCCGACGTTTCTTCTTCTCCAAGATTCGTATTCTTTTTCTTTTATTATTTAATAATACTCATTATTACTTAAATAATAATTTCATAACAAAGAATATATATACTTGCACACATATATATATTTATCTATTCACATCATATCTTTTATTCTTTCTTTGTTATGTTTTCTTTTCTTTTATCGAGGTATCAAGTATAACCTCGACTTAAAGGCTTAAGCCTTATAAAATGATATTATATTATATTAATTGGTCCTTACGCCTAACCTTATTGGCGTATTGGAAACCCTAGGAACTCGAGCAGCACTCCAACGCCGCTTGGTTTCTTTCGTTGTCTTGATCAACGTATCTCCTTGTCGCCAAACGATATCACCAATTCTTCAATACTCGATGGCACGTTTTTCAAGACTCATAGCCATGAACATACCTTCTTGGTTGTATGTGGGTGGAGGGTGGCACAAATTTCGAGGAAACGTTGGTACACAAACGAGATATCGGGGCACGCTTATCGAGGCGGATCGTTAATATGATTGTCGGGATTTAGAGAGATGTTAGAGAGAGACTTGAGAGCTATGTTTGGATGTGTGGAATGAACACCCCATGGCTGCTATTTATAGGAGAAATTCCGGACCGCGATGGGTCCTTGGGCAGGCCTATCGCGTATCGCGATATAGGTCTGTTGAGTCACAGGGTAGGTCTGCCACGTGGCGACACGTGGCAGCCGTTGCGCCACGTGGCGACACGTGGCAGTAGATGGTGCCACCGTGTGCCACGTGGCACACGTGTCAAAAGGTGTCAGACCACGTCATCGCGATACGCGATGTCGTAGTTTCAACAGCGATCGCGTATCGCTGTTGACCCTTCCATAAGCTTTGACCAAGCCCCATCGCGGTACGCGATGGGCTTGTCTTTTGTTCCGTCGTGTATCGCGATAGGATAAGAAAACAGATTTTCAATTTTAACCTTTGAGTTTGGAATTTGGCAGAATTGATCCTTAGACTTGAAAACTTTACATTTTTGGCTCAAAATTTCCGTGATGTTACGTTCTCCCCACCTTGAAATAAATCTCTTCCTCGAGATTGCTTCACAAGAATAAGTGGGGGTATTTCTTTTTCATTTCCGATTCGAGTTCCCATGTATATTCAGACCCTCTACGCGAGTCCCATTTTACTTTCACAATTTTCAAAGTTCATCTTTTTATTTTTTTTAATTTCGAATCTTCGATTTGAATTGGTTTTTCAATAAATTTTAAGTTTTCATTAATTTCCACATCTTTTAACGGCATAGCTAAAGATTCATCATTCAAGCATTTACGCAGATTCGAAACATGGAATACATCATGTATCCCTTGCATTTCCTCGGGCAGTCGCAATCGGTATGCAACAGTGCCGATTCGTTCAAGCACCTCGAAAGGTCCAACGAATCGAGGACTTAACTTTCCTTTCTTACCGAAGCGAACAACGCCTCTCCAAGGAGAGACTTTTAATAACACTTTGTCACCAACATTAAATTCTAACGGCTTACGACGGACATCGGCGTAACTCTTTTGGCGATCACGTGCCGTCTTAAGTCATTCTCAGATTTGGAGAATTTTGTCGGTGGTTTCTTGGACTATCTCGGGTCCAGATAATTGATTGTCTCCGGTTTCAGACCAGCACACGGGCGTTCTACACTTTGGACCATATAACGCCTCAAATGGTGCGGCTTGAATACTTGCGTGATAGCTATTATTGTACGAGAATTCCATTAGGGGTAAGTGGTCATCCCAACTTCCATCTAAATCAATCACACAAGCTCGAAGCATGTCTTCCAACGTTTGAATAGTCCTTTCACTTTGCTCATTGGATTGTGGATGATAGGCAGTGCTAAGGTTAAGTTTCGTACCAAGAGCTTGTTGGAAGCTTTTCCAGAAATGAGACTTAAAACGACTGTCTCGATCAGAGATTATAGACAACGGTACTCCATGCAAAGCAACGATGTTGTTCACATAAATACGCGCTAGTCTATCCATTGAGTACGACTCATTGATGGGTATGAAGTGTGCGGACTTCGTTAGACGATCCACAATTACCCATATTGCATTGTGTTGTCGAGTCGTCTTTGGGAGTTTGGTGATGAAATCCATTGTAATTAACTCAGAAGTTCGAGTTGCTGAAGCAATCCCGAAGGCTTTTAGTGTTCAGCTTTGACTTTTAAACACGTTAGACATTTCGCAACATGCGAAGCGATATCCCTTTTCATTCCATTCCACCAATAGTTGGCTTTAAGATTGTGGTACATTTTATCGCTCCCGGGATGCATCATATACTTTGATTTGTGAGTTTCATTCAAAATTTTATCACGCAAACCTCCAACGATTGGTACCCAAATCCTATTACCGAGTCTAAGGATACCATCGTCACCTTTAACTAGCGAGTCAATGGTTCCATTACGTTTTTCATCGGAGATTTGGTTTTTGTTGATCGCTTGAATTTGAGCAGATTTGATTTGTTCGAAGAGATCGATTTGAAGTTCTATCCTTAACGCTCGGACCCTTTTTGGCTTTTCGTGCTCTTTACTACTCAAGACATCGGCCACAACGTTGGCCTTACCTTCATGATAAACGATCTCACAATCTAGTCGTTGAGAGTTTCCATCCAGCGTCGTTGGCGCATGTTTAGTTCTTTTTGCTCGAAGATGTGCTTTAAGCTTTTGTGATCAGTGTACACTGTAAATCTTACTCCATAGAGATAGTGCCTCCATATCTTAAGTGCAAAGATTATGGCGCCTAACTCTAGATCGTGAGTCGTGTAGTTCTTTTCATGTACTTTGAGTTAACGAGATGCGTAAGCGATAACTTTCTTTCATTGCATTAGTACGCATCCCAAGCCGGAATGAGATGCGTCACTAAAAACAACAAAATCCTCAGTACCTTCTGGCAAAGCCAAGATAGGTGCTTGGGTGAGTTTTTGTTTGAGTATATCGAACGCCTCTTGTTGCTTCGTTCCCCATTCATACTTGATATTCTTACGAGTTAAGGAAGTTAAGGGAACTGCGATACGAGAAAAAATTTCGATGAATCTATGGTAATAGCCGGCCAAACCTAACAAACTTCGAATCTCGGTTGGTGACTTTGGGACCTCCCACTTAGAGATAGCTTCAATCTTAGCGGGGTCCACTTGAATACCGTTTACATTAATGATGTGACTAAGAAATTGCACCTTGTGTAACCAGAACTCGCATTTCGAGAACTTGGCGTACAACTTCTCGGTTAAAAGAATTTCTAGCAAAGTTCGGAGGTGGACTTCATGATCAGCCTTGGACTTAGAGTAAATAAGTATGTGGTCGATGAATACGATAACAAATTTATCCAAGTAAGGCTTGCAAATATGATTCATCATGTCCATGAATGCGGCTGGAGCATTAGTAAGTCCAAACGGCATGACCGTGAACTCATAATGTCCATACCTTGTTCGGAACGCGGTCTTTGGGATATCTTCGGATTGAACTTTGAGTTGGTGATAGCCGGAACGAAGATCGATTTTAGAAAAGAAGCTAGCACCTTGAAGTTGGTCGAAAAGATCATCGATTCGAGGGAGTGGATAGCGGTTTTTGATTGTGACTTTGTTTAACGCACGATAATCGATACACATTCGCATAGATCCATCCTTCTTCTTGACAAATAAGATTGGCGCTCCCCAAGGTGACGAACTCGGTCGAATGAAACCCTTCTCCAGTAGCTCATCGAGTTGTTTCTTTAACTCCTTCATCTCGTTTGGCGCTAAGCGATACAGAGCTTTGGCGATCGGAGCAGTACCGGGAACAAGATCGATCCTAAACTCTACTTCACGATCGGGAGGGATTCCGGGAAGTTCATCAGGGAAGACATCGGAAAATACAGAGACTATAGGTACGTCCTTTATCTCCTTTGGCTTTGACTCTTTAGTGACGTAGGCCATGAATGCGAGGCATCCTTGATTCAAACATTTGTTAGCCCTAATCATGGAAATTATGCTAACTTGGCTAGCGTCTTTGTCCCCTTCAATTCGAATCGTTCGTTTATCGGGGGCTTAAAGTTCAACAGTTTTGCTATTACAGATGATACGGGCATGGTTATCAGATAACCAATCCATACCAAGTACAATATCAAAACCAGCCAGACTCATGGGCAACAAACAAATAGGCAGAATATAACCAGCTAAGAGAATTTTTCCGTTTTCAAGGGCTTCAGAGATCTTAACGATTTCACCACTAGTAGTCTCGACGCTTAGAGTTTTATCTATTTGTTAACGGTTCGTTTAATAGACTACAAAAGCTATAATCTATAAAACTTAAATTGGCACCCGAATCAAACAAAACTCTAGCATATGTGTCGTTGACTAGAAACGTACCGGTAATGGTTTCCGGCATGTCAGCAGCCTTTTTCGTGTCAAGCACGAAGACTTGAGCCTTTCCCTTTTTGTCCTTGCCACTTCCACCCGCACCACCAGCAGCAGGTTTTTTCTTTGGGCTCTCGAAACTCAGATGGCCCATCTCCTTGCAATTATATCAAGACATCTTTTTCTTCCAGCAATCAGTAGCATCATGACCAGTGCGATTGCATGATTCACACACCTTTGGAGGCGGGGCGAAATTGCAGCAACCCTTGTGATACCTTCTACAGGTCTTGCACGGCGTGGCGTTGGAATTGAATCGGCTTTGGTTCACGCCTTTACCTTTGAATCGATTGTTTCCTCCAGTCCTTCTTTGGTCATTGGTTGTCACAACTTTCTTATCCTCCTCCTTGTTGCGGACCATGCCGCCCATCAAATAACCAGCTAACTCCAATGCAGAGCCAGCGGTTTGTGGAGAGTGTGATCTTACCATGTCGCGGATTTCCCGCGGCATTCCCCAAATGTCACGTGTGACTTTGCTGGACTCAGGGTTAACCAGCTGGGGAACGAGACGACAGTACTCATGGAACTTGGTATTGTATTCTCGAAGATTTGTCCCTACGAACTTAAGATTGAGGAACTTAGTTTGGATCTGGTCGGTTTCGTGCATGGGACAAAATTTTGCCATTAATAACGCTTTAAACTCTTCCCAACTCAAATTATACATCCCTTCTCTCCCTTTACTCATTAACAAAGCATTCCACCATTCGAGCGCCTCTCCTTTAAACATTAAGGCGGAATACTGAATCTTCTCCTCGTTGGAACACTTGCTTGTGATTACAATTGTTTCCATCTCCTCAAGCCACCTCACAGTTGCGATGGCTCCCTTATCACCATGGAATTCCTTTGGTCCATAGTATTTGAAGTCCTTAAACGTACACCCCCTAATTTTGAGCTTCTTGAACTCTCGCCTAACTCCACCATCGGCGTTAGACTCATGAACACTCTCCTCGACATGAGACGGGTTCGGACGGGATTTTGCGGATCTCTGGGAAGGATTAACAGATCAGGAATGTTTGGATTGTTTAGTTTGAGATCTAAATTCAGATTCTTCCCTAACTGCTTTCTTAATCAATTTGAATTTTATTCATATATTTTTCGGGAATTTCCTCTTCTCGATTTTCCACGGGGTCTTTCCCCTTATCCTTTATCTCTTTTTCTTTTTGAGCATTCTCGTTATTACTTTGCTCAGACATTTTTCTTTTTAATTATGTCTTTTAACTAAAATTTAACAAATTTCTTATATTAAACACACGTTTTATTTCATACATACATATATATATATATATATATATATATCACGAAAGGATATATATATAAATTTTATTTTATATTACAAATACACACATATATATATATCGTTTGATAGATATATATATTGATCATCTTATCATTACATGAGAACGTTTCAACGTTCTTTATTACATTTATTTATAACACATATCATATAAGACTATTTTACACACAACTTTTTCTTCACATCTCTCAACATCATTGCTTCAATCCTTCAAAAACTTTTTCACAACCTTCGTCAATTTGTTGCATTTGTGAAGAAGCTTCTCTCCTATTTTCTTCTTTTTCTTTCTTCCTCGACCACCTTCTTCCTCCAATCATCGGTTTCGTGCAGAGCGCGATCCAAATGTTCTTCATACGAATGTGGGACTACGTTGGGGTATCCATATTGTGGTGGTGGGTCGCGATAACCCAATGTTACCATCTCATAGTGGTTCTGGATACGGAAAGGTAGAGATAAGCTTTAGCAGCTTGGTTCTGTTTTCGGATCTCATCAGCTTGTTCTTTTATTGATGGAATCCTTCCTTGGAATGGTGGGAAGCTTGACGAAGCTTGGTTCCTGAGTTTCTCGAGGTATTGAACATAAGGATCAACAGAACCGTAGCTTGGGTTTTGGGAAGTGAGTGATCCTTCCATTGAGCTTGACATCTCGTTGGGATTTTCAGGATGCTCTTCTTCTGGTTCTTCCTCTGACTCTTCCTCAGGGTCCTCCTCCTCTTCGGGATCCTCCTCTTCTCCGGGTTCCTCTTCTTCTAGTTCATCCTCTTCCATGGGTTGTATAGTCTCATTCACCATTGAGGGCATTCGGAAAGTTTCATAAGACATCATGACCCTCATTTTTGGTTTGCGGGATATCCCTTCACTATTGTTTGGTTGGGAGTTGATTTCGTTAAAAGTGGAGCATCCGGTATGCCATCTTCGTTGATCGGAATGGCATTGCATCCAGTCGGAGGATGGGGATCTTGGTTCTTCCTTGATAGGTAAGTTGGAAAGGAAGGCATAGAATGGATGAGGATTTGGTGGTAGGTATCCAGTTGGAAATCCAGTAGGGTGGTATGGTGGTATCTCCGAGGGTTGGTAAGTGGGGATCTCCGTTGGGTGGTATATCGGTATTTCAGAGGAATGATACATGGGTATTTTTGGTGGATGGTAACTTGAGGGCCTTGGTGGCTCAATCCTTTGTTTTGACGGACTATCGGGAACGTCTATTAGGTAGTGTCTACTTCCGGGGTAGTATACGGGTTTAGTCAAATCATGTTCCACATCATGGTTGAAGTATGTTTCATAATAACCATCGCTCATGTTGTCTTTGGGGTAAGGTTCGCCGATTCCGGCTTCCTTGGCCTTGCGTATAAAGTTCTCTATATGAGCTTTGAACGACATCTAATATTATGGGTGGTTTAGAATGTGAAGAGGGAAAGAAAGGTTACCAGCCTATCTTATCCCTAAATCAATTAAACAATTATTTCCTATACTTGGATCGAAGCTTGGGTATTGTTTTATGATACCCAATTCGCTAAGATCGATGACTCTGATACCAACCTGTCACACCCCCATCTAAGGCCTAGGAGTATGACCAACAGTTGGTACCACAATTGTAAATAAATCAGAGTTATTTTTGTAAGCGGAAGTCTTATAAAACTTTAAGGATCAAAATGTAATACATACATATATATATATATATATATATATATATATATATATATATATATATATATATATATATAACAAAAGGCGGGGATTATAAAATACCCGTTTAAGTTGTTAACAAAACATTACTTGTCATAATTACAAACCACCTATTTTAATATGTTAAGTGTTTTACAAAACAAATCCGAGCCATCGGATTAAAGTATAGCACTTCGATGTTCCAAGCGCTAATCTTGTTCACCTGCAATATGTAAATAAAATACGTCAGCAACGAATGCTGGTGAACACGCTGACACAAAAATATTTCTTTTACTTTATTACCCCTCGAGACTACGCCTGCATCGGCCCAACGTGGCTTAGGAATAGCAAAGTCAAACAACACAATTATAAATTCGAGCCTCTACTCTAGGACACCTCAGCAAACACCGCAGCGTTCGACTTAGTTAAGTACCCGTAAATATACACATAAGGTCGTACTCCCTGCAGGAGAGCGTCCTCCGACCAAGGGTGGTGCGGTGTGCCCACCGCGTAGTACCACCTATGTAAGGATTCAGACACACGTATACCACAGCCTGAGGGCTAGGTTTATACCCTTATTTATAACGGTTTTAGGAACACATAGTTCCTTGTAAACAATTTTCGTATAACATGTTTGACTCATTTTAAATAAGTTATAAAATTTTGGGGGCGTATTCACCTTTTCTCTTTGGGATCGTCTTCAACACCGTCCGAGGGTCTTTCCCTTGCTATCTCGCACCTATAGTACGAGTATAACCATTTGTTAGTCGGATATACAATCCGGCTTAAGACCTTTAGTCTTCTTTTATATCTCGATGAACCTCTAGTTCATTTATCTCATTTACTTGAAAACCTTTAGTTTAAAAGTAATTATAAACCTTTATTTTATATAAAAGCCTGACGTTTCTTCTTCTCCAAGAAACGTATTCTTTTTCTTTTATTATTTAAGAATACTCATTATTACTTAAATAATAATTTCATAACAAAGAATATATATACTTGCACACATATATATATATTTATCTATTCACATCATATCTTTTATTCTTTCTTTGTTATGTTTTCTTTTCTTTTATCGAGGTATCGAGTATAACCTCGACTTAAGGCTTAAGCCTTATAATATTATATTATATTATATTAATTGGTCATTACGCCTAACCTTATTGGCGTATTGGAAACCCTAGGAACTCGAGCAGCACTCCAACGCCGCTTGGTTTCTTTCGTTGTCTTGATCAACGTATCTCCTTGTCGCCAAACGATATCACCAATTCTTCAATACTCGATGGCACGTTTTCAAGACTCATAGCCATGAACATACCTTCTTGGTTGTATGTGGGTGGAGGGTGGCACGAACTTCGAGGAAACGTTGGTACACAAACGAGATATCGGGGCACGCTTATCGAGGCGGATCGTTAATATGATTGTCGGGATTTAGAGAGATGTTAGAGAGAGACTTGAGAGCTATGTTTGGATTTGTGGAATGAACACCCCATGGCTGCTATTTATAGGAGAAATTCCGGACCGCGATGGGTCCTTGGGCAGGCCTATCGCGTATCGCGATATAGGTCTGTTGAGTCACAGGGTAGGTCTGCCACGTGGTGACACGTGGCAGCCGTTGCGCCACGTGGCGACACGTGGCAGTAGATGGTGCCACCGTGTACGTGATGGGTCCTTGGATTTGTGGAATGAACACCCGATGGCTGCTATTTATAGGCGAAATTCTGGATCCTATCGCGGTACGTGATGGGTCCTTGGGCAGGCCTATCGCGTATCGCGATATAGGTCTGTTGAGTCACAGGGTAGGTCTGCCACGTGGCGACACGTGGCAGCCATTGCGCCACGTGTTGACAGTGTTGCTACGTGGTGACACGTGGCAGCAGATGGTGTCACCGTGTGCCATGTGGCACACGTGTCAAAAAGTGTCAGACCACGTCATCGCGATACGCGATGTCATTGTTTCAACAGCGATCGCGTATCGCTGTTGACCCTTCCAGAAGCTTTGACCAAGTCCCATCGCGGTACGCGATGGGCTTGTCTTTTGTCCCGTCGCGTATCACGATAGGATAAGAAAACAGATTTTCAATTTTAACCTTTGAGTATGGAATTTGGCAGAATTGATCCCTAGACTTGAAAACTTGACATTTTTTGCTCAAATTTTTCGTAATGTTACAAGTTGACAGAGGAAGGTGAGTCACGTTCTTAGTTACAAGACATATCACGTTGACCATCAGCTTCCCCGTCTTCGGATCTCGGACCACTTTTGCTTTCTTCAAAAATGACTCAGCGGTAGTCATATTCGGGAATCATCGATCAACTTGACTCCTCAAGAAATTCCAGAAGTCGATAGCCTTCTTATCATTGTTGGGGTTGTGAAACGGAGCATTAATAAGGTCGCTGAGATCTACCCTCGTCCACAATCCAAAGTCCTTCATTTTCCTGTAGTACTCGATATTCCCAGACCTTCGTTTCACCCACCACATGGATTTATCAACGTCAAACCCCCAAGACATGACACCAGAACGATCACCATAGTTTTATGAGAAACCCTTCTTGAATTCAACAATAAACTTGTCTCGGTGATTGGAAGATTCCACTTTCTGATTTGAATTCTTCATGATGAGGATCTTCTTTTGAAGCCTTTCAGATTTTTCGGCTGTTCTTGTAGGGGCAGCAAGATATTGTTCTAGTGTCTCAGAAGCGTCAATGTTTGAAGCAGAACGTGCACTAGAACTACCATCTTGACTGCCAGCAGTAGTCTTTGCAGCAACGCCCTCATCGCTTTTAAATTCATCTTCAAACTTATGAATAAGCTTTTTCTGGAGATCCAGGTATAATGCAGTGAGGCCACCCATGTTAGCTTGAAGCTCATTAATCTTCAAATCTTTATCAGAGTTGCTAGCTTCAAGTTCTTGTATTCGTACATCCTTCACAACCGAGTCTTGCTCAAGTTCAAAGACTCGTCGTTGTAAGAACTGTACATAAATGGGTTCATCATCCAGAGTGATCCCTTTGCCTTTATCCTGAAAAAATTTATCTTGCATTGCAAGAATATGAGAAATCTTCTCAGCATCGCTAGAAATTGATTGACCAATCGGGTTAGATGACCCCGATGGCTCGTCAGCAAACGGAATATCAGTCTCAAACTCGAACTCGTGAGAAATATCATCAAAGATCTGTTCTTGATTCTGAGGTTCAGTAGTAGATGGACTTGTATCAACATGAGTCTCAGTAGGTTCCGACTCATGTTCTTGTTGTTGACTTGTCGGTGCCGTTTCAGTAACCAGCACACCCGGTCTTGGATCTTTCTTTCTTCACTTTCGTGGAATAATATCGGTGGTTGGTTCTTCAGGAATATCTTAATCTTGTGTCGCAGTGACTGATTGAGGAGGTTTCAATGTAGTCGACTGGAGCTGATCAGTAGTATGTGTAGTTTCTTGTTCTTGGTGCTCTATCATATGTTGTAATGGAGAACTTTATGGCTCATCATCATCAGAAATGGTTTCATACGAAGAAGGTGTCACATGCTCATTAGAAATCGTGGCACTGGCAGGAGTAGCCTCAATCTCAGCAAACCTTCCAAACTTGACCAGTTCATGAAGGCCTTTGTATACAACTTTCGACCCCTTTCATGATTGCTTCATAAACCCAAAGGTGTTTGGACCCACGGCTTCAAATCGAGCGTCTCTACAGATTTGACAAGATAAGGGTAGTGTGAGTCAAACATCATCTGTAGAAACTTCGGGTACATCAAAAACATCTCCTTCTTCTTCCACTTGAGATTTCTCATCATCTCATTGAACACACACTTGGAGTAATTATAGTTGCATTCCATGATCAGAGCAACCACAGCCGGCATTTGAATGTGGCTGATCTCGTCTGACCCCCCCTTTCGTCCTGAGACACACGTGAAGAACGTGTGAATCAAGAACCTCTAGTAAGGATGCAACAATTTCTTGATAGTCGTAGGGTAAGATCTTTCATATCCCATTCTTAGTACAACTTTAGCAACGACATCAGTGGGATATTCAATTGGATAGCCGGGTTGGTCACCGAATAGTAGAACTTCACGAATGATGGCCTCTGAAATGACGACATGCTTCTTTTGAATCTTAGAGTCAATTGTTACGACTCCCCCAACACCCCGTTGATTAATGGAGGCGTTTTTCCAGAACTCCGTCACCATCTTTTTGCAAATAAAAGGAGTTCTCGTATAGCGTGAGAAATCCTATATGTGTTGATCCCCACAATCATGGATTTGAATTCTTTGTGCACCAGGGGTGGATCATACAAGCATCCAGCAATATTGTGAGTATCTACAAACTTCAATGGTACTTGATCAGCCATGACTGCAACAAACGAGTCAAGTTAATAGAACATTCATTTAACTTAACAATCACTCAATATTATAAGGACAAATATCAAATTTACTAAAGAACAGGGACAAAGAATGTTATTTTAGATAATAATGGTCATTCAATGTAAATTAATGTCAATTTAAGTTAGTTTTCGGTCCAAAGATGTGATTTCTGTCCAAATAATGGGTTTTCGGTCCAAAGGTGAGTTTTCTGTCCAACAAAGTCCCAATTGTAACATCCCGAATTTTCAAAGAATAATATTTAAATATATAATTTATTTATGGCATAATAGTTACTTGGATTAATAGAGAAATAATAAAAGAACAGAAAATAGATAAAAGAAAGTCCATGAAATTATAAACGAGTGTTAATAGTTAATTAATATTAAATATAGAAAGAATTGTGGACTTGGGTAATTAAAATTGATCAAGATGGTGGGATGGGCCTTAGGTCCATGGGCTTTAAGGAGTATAAATATCTCCTTAAACCATCCTAAAACCCTACCTCCTCATTCCATCTTTCCATAATCTCTACACACACTCCAAACACACACACACACACCTTCCTTACTATACATAAACGGCCAAGAGAGAAAGAAAGAGATCCGAGACCAAATCGAGCTAACTATTAATGGATCTTCCTTATACAAGATAGATCCAAGGTTTAAGGTTCATAAACAAGCTAGTCGAAACCAAATGAACAAAAAAAGGTATGTTCTTGATCCTAAAGATTTCATTTTTATAAACGATTAATCTTGAAACTTAAATCGGGAATAGATCGGGTATAGACGAACCTTAAAGCAACGAACTTGATGTTAAAAATAAAAGAAACGAACCCAAAAGTGGAAACGGCTCATTTAAAAGAAACCCTAAGATCTAGTTTTGAGCGTTTAAGGTTTAAAGATCCAAGCTTTGTGATCTCCCGAGTCGAGCCTTATCTGAAAATGACCACGAGAGCGCTTTCGGGGTGGGTTAATATTATATTAATGATTCGTTTGTTGAAATAATAATAATAATAATAATAATAATAATAATAATAATAATAATAATAATGCTTAGTGGGTGACCCAACCCGTAGCCGTGGATGTCCAGAACCCACCAGCCCAAAGCATGAACCACAAGGAACCTGTGACCCATTGATTCAGACCAGCGCTCAGCTCGTTGATATCGCCGATTTCAGATACAACTCAATTACACCTTGTTCAATTACATCAGAGTTCAACAACCATGGATACACAACTCACATACAATCTGAACATCGCTCCCTTCTTTATCGATCACAATCCGCAGCTCAAATACATTAAATCGATTACACCCAAGTAACTCGCATACATTGTATTAGGTTTCGATAGCATTCGATTACAATTAGATCCAGCTACGGGCAACTCGATAACAAGAAACTCGATTACATTAAGAGCTGATTAATAACCTGCAACCGCTTACAACACACATACAAACCTGAAAATCGAATACACCGACCTCGTTTACAATCACCACCGATTACAATACAGGTTCGCTTACAATACCTCTATACCGAAACTCGCTTACATTGTGTTCGATTCCAGCAAACATTCGATTACAATCCCTAAACGCATACAAATAACCCGATTACACCAACTAAACTCGCATACAAATCTGAGTCGATTACAATTGAAAAACTCGATTACACTGCAAATTTGTTTACAATCTAACTCGAACACCTTATCCTCAATTACAATAGAAATCCGATTAGAAGGAGCATCGATTACATCTAAATCGTTTACCTTGGACTGTCACAACGGGACTCGATTATAGTTGAATCGCATACATTGTATGCGATTTAGGCAGCAATGGATTACAAGCTATCAGTCATCATCATCATCATCGATTACTTTGTAATCGATCTTTGGGACTCGAGTTTGCTTGGAATGGCAGGAAGAGGAACAAAAAGAAATAAAGGAACGAAGAAGAAGAGTGACCTGATGATTTAACTAAGAAGGGTTGGGCCTGTAGGTTATATACACACGGCCCAAATCAGATTTGTGTATGGCCCAGTTGTGGGCTCTTGGACCCATATCAGCCAAGGACTTGTTATTGTGTCTAGCCCAAAGCTTAGCCAAGCCCAATTACAACCCGAGCCCTATTGCACTCCCCACACTCGATCACTAATAGTTCGATTACTTTACAAAGTGATTTGATTACTTTATAATCGATCTTGTTGAGAACCCGAGAGTACGTATATGTAAAAGAAATACTCGCTTAAATCCACACATAAGATCACACTTGGAGGTCCACAAGAATGGGATAACACTTGTGTCCTATACATACACACATATGTCTAAATGTGAATAAACTTATAAACGCATGACGAGAACTCGATAAAGGAAAGACTGAAATAGAAATTTAAATATTAAATAATCAAAAGACTAATACCATAGAAGTTAATAAAATAAAATAATATAAGTTAAATGTAATCTAATAAAAGGTCAACCGATGAGACCAGACTTAGTCATTTTCGGTTGGAATACGAATGGGATGAGTATTGATACGTGTAACTCGTATACAGTTAGCAGATCTCAGTTAAAGAAGGGGCTGACACTTAACGGAGAAAGGAACAGGATACAGGTGAGTTTCTAGCCTCATTCCTTGTTATGTTTTCGGGGCTGTGTGAATACTCGATATGATAGTTAATACACTTACCTTAAATGGTAAGTGTATGCCATGTATGACTTATATGTTATCTATATATGACTTGATTGAGAATGAAATGCTTGTCAGTACGTGAACGATCTTCGGATATTGCACGTATTGCCAAGGGAAGTGATTAGCTCCTTACATGGATATTAAATAATAACTTATAGATAGTGTTCCTTATATGGGTAATATATAGAGTTCCTTATATGGATAATGTATAATGTTCCTTCTATGGATAGTGTAGTGTTCCTTCTATTGATAGTATAGTGTTCCTTCTATGGATAGTGTTGTGTTCCTTCTATAGATAGTGTAGTGTTCCTTCTATGGATAGTATAATGTTTCTTCTATGGATAGTGTAGTGTTCCTTCTATGGACAATGTAGTGTTCCTTCTATGGATAGTATAATGTTCCTTCTATGGATAGTGTAGCGTTCTTTCTATGGACAGTATAGTGTTCCTTTTATGGAAAGTATATAGAGTGTCCCTTCCATGGAGAATACATATAGTAATAGATATTATGTGACGTTCCTCTTATGGATATTTATACAAAGATAAAATATTAATACGTGTCTTCGGATACGTTAAGAAATATATGAGAATGAATTGTATGTTGCCTGATTAACTAGAACTCACTCAGCGTAGCTGACTTTTAGTATGCACGCAGGCAAGTAGATATGAAACAACTAGCTTGAGGGGAACGCGTGAAAAACGGATAAGAGACTGGCATCGGAAGACTCAAGACGTGTTTTGTCTTAATTACTTAGTTTTTGAAAGACAAGTTGTTGGTTTAAGACAAGTTTTGGATTGTTATGAAATGTTTCATGAAAGTTTTTATATTCCGTGAATGTTTTTATTAACTCTGATGATTAAAACTATGTTGATGAGTAAATCCAACGTCCATAACGGGGCCTTACACCAATCCACCGAAAACAAGAGTTCTCGGTTACTCAGTATAGGTTCTCGGTCAACAAGTCAACCGAGAACCTTTGATATTTCTAATGAACTCGAGAGTTCTCTGCTTGACCACGGGTTTTTGGTCAAACGTCCCAAGAACCCTAGATATATAGATCTAAGGAGATCTCGACCAGGAAAAACCCTTGGCTTTCTCCTTGAACTGTGCATCATCTTCTTCAAAACACCAAAATCCGCCATTGATATAATACCCGCAACTTTAATCAATCTGATCATGTTAATCCTACAACTTACAGACATCATACTCTCTATCTAAACAGAAATCATAACATGATTAACAACAATCTGTCAATTCCATCCAGTTATCATTCTTAATGAGCCAAGAAACCCTTTATCAACTTTCATTTACCTGTAAATTAACGTTGATCATGAAACAAACTTGAACAATAAGAACTGAAAGACTTGAAGATCTAGAATACCAAGGGTTTTCGGCTGGAGAGTTTTTTCAGATTTGAGTTTTTAAATGATGGAACCAATAATGCAAATCAAATCTTTAATATATCAAAACTTTTAAAAATGGGCCGAAAACCTTGATGGGCCGAAAACGGCTTATGAGCCAAGACCAATTCATCAAGTCCAAACAAACCTTTGATGGGCCAATTGTAATTCCTGAGAATCCGGATCTACACAATATGATATCAAGTAAACACGATGTTTGCGCGGAATCCAAACACCAGGGTGATTCAAGAACAATATAAATGAATAGTAAGAACAAGATGAACTTCAATGCACACGTTTATTATCACCAAACATCAGGTACGTAAGTTCTTGTAACATCCTACCTTCGGTTATATTAATAAAATAAAGTTCGTTTATTTTATAGCGGGTCGTTATCGGTTTAGTTGAAAAGAATACGAGATGGACTTGTGTTAGGTAAATGGATATGGGTTATGGACTTGGGTTATGGAGGAATGAAGGAAAGACCATGGGCTTAAGCCCATGATCAAAAATATATATACCCTTAATCCTCCATTTAATTCATTTACACATATCCCTTACACCATCCAAAACACACACTTAAGATTCTCTCTCTAGTTCTCTCTCTCTAAACCGATATCAAGAAGGAAACCGAGAACCGACCCGAGGTAATGATAGTATGTTATTGTTTGAGCTTAAATCCGTTAGATATAATCATGAAACGACGAGCCGACACCGTTAAACCGTTTAAGTCACGAGATCCGGGTGGATTCGGGTGTAAACCGAACCTATGATGAGCTTAGGAGTCACCCTAGCTCAGATCCGGATTGAACGGGACGAAAAACGAGCTAAAACCCGTTTTTCCGGCGAAATCGCGTTTTTCCGGCGGCTTTCCGACAATGACGGCGCCGGAAAGTGGTACGAGGTTAAGGGGGAATGTCAGGGAATGTTTTGACATTCCTGACCTAACCCTAGTTCGCTACAGGATTATAGCGAATTAAAGGTGATTCGCTAGCTAGTTCGTCCATGGGAACATAGCGAACTGATTACAGTTCGTGTTCAATTCGTTAAGGGAAAGGGGTGACGAATCACCCTTGATTCGTTATGACCAGTTCGTTAAAGTAGATAACGAATTAGAAGGTCCAATTCGCTACTTGGACTGGTTCGCTACATGGACTGATTCGTTAAGAGTCCAGTTCGTTAAAGGTTCCAATTCGTTACAAGAACCAGTTCGTCATGGTAAGTCAGTTCGTTAAGGATAAGTAACGAATTAGAAGTTTAACAGAATGACAGAATGGTCCCTGGACTTAGAAAAGAATGATTTAATTACAAATAAACCCTTGAACTTTTAAGTAGCATATTATTCAATGATTCAAAATGCTAATGGAAAATGTGATAAGACAGTTAATGAAAATAAAATTTAATTACAAATAAACCCTTAACCCCAGCCAGGGGCTCTGCCCCTTGGACCCCGCTAGGGGCTGCCGCCCCTAGAACCCCGCTGCCAGGGGCGCTGCCCCCGGACCCCCGTTCGTTGAGGGTAATAATTAAAGTAGAAAGACGATATGTGTAGTGATAGTTATTGATACGTATAATTATTATACAGTTAGTCGCGCACAGCTAAAGAAGGGGATAACCGTAAACGGTGAACGCAACCGCCTTGAGGTGAGTTTCAATCCCCACTTCCTTGTTATGTTTTCGGGGCTGTGTGCATACTCGATGTGATAGTTAATACACTTACCTTAAGTGGTAAATGTATGCCTTATATGAATGATGTGAAATGTATGAATGATTGCTTGTTAGTACGTGAACAATCTTCGGATATTGCACGTACTGTCAGGTTGTAGTGTTACGTATAAGGTAAGTTTAATGTAATTGCTTATATGTATGAATGCGATAAAGTTAACAAACGAAGGAAAGGCATGGTTGTATGGTAACGAAGAGGGACCAGACCCTAATAATATCTGTGATGTTAGGGACCAGACCATAATAATATCTGTGATGTTAGGGACCAGACCCAAATAATATCTGTGATGTTAGGGACCAGACCCTTATAATATCTGTGATGTTAGGGACCAGACCCTTATAATATCTGTGAGGTTATAGGGCGAAAGGCTCTTTAAAACGTATGGTTATCTATGTAAAGAAAGTATGAAGGTAAGAATGAAAGTATATACACTTATGTGTGTATGAAAGAAAGTTAAAAGGTTAAGTATGAAATGTAAGAAGGTATTGTATGATTATGTGATTAACTAGAACTCACTCAGCGTAGCTGACTTTTAGTATGCACGCAGGTGAGTAGAATGAGGCAGGTAGCTTGAGGAGGACACATGACAGAGTTGGACGAAGCTGGCATCTGAAGATTTTGCTATGATGTTTTATTTTAAAAGACTATGTTTTGTTTTTAAATGACTATGAATGCTCAATAAGACTAGCATTATGGTTATGGAATGTAATGGCTTGAATGTTTTTAATGTTACGTGAAGGTTTTAATTAACTCTGATATTTAGAACTGCGTTTATGAGTAAATCCAACACGAAAGTAGGGCTACCGGTAACGGGGCCTTACAGTTCTTTAGAGATCTACTTTGCTCTCTAGAGTTTATGGTGGCTATCAAAGTGCTCTACCACTGGTTACCCTAATTAATGAATATCATTAAATATATATATAGGGTTACCATAAAAAGGGCCCAAAGGCTAAGCCCAACTAAGTCTAAACTAGCCTAACCAAAATCGATAGGGATTTTGGTGTTACTAGACAAACCGAAATCCATAAGGATTTCGGTATTACATCATCACAACCATAATACAATTCTTCAAGTCGTCTTCATTTATTTCACTTTAGTTTTGATCATGTCGTGGCCTTTTGATATGCGTCAGTCTAACCAATTTATGACCCAACAATATCCCCCTTAGACTGATGCTTTCAAAATCGTTACTTGAACATGATTAGCAACTTCGGCATCTGCATCCAATAGTCTACCATCTCCCCCTTTTTGACAGCATTATCTAATTTGAATCTCAGATACTTAATATGCTTCCATTGCAAGGAACCAATCTTGAAAGAATAATCAACTTTGATGAAAGATCAACCAAAATATTTTTGAAAACAATTAAACAAACAAAATAAAGCAGACATATTTTATAATTTTATTTATTTTTCTGATTTTTTTATGATTTTCTTAAAAAGACTTGAAATGAGATCATACCAGCTAAACCCACTATAACACACAAAACCGATATCAGATTTCATGGGCCGAGAACAAAAGCCTGATCCAAGTTTAAAACGATTTCTTAACGCATTTGTTTAGACAAGAGTAATAAAATAAAGATAAAAATAAATCAAAACAAAGTAATTTAACCACCCATCCTTCTTGTAATTTTAACAAACTTTGGGATCAAATTTCAGTTTCGATAAGCGAGCAAACTTTTATGAAAAAATCCGAAAATGGAATCATATTGATTAAGATGCTTTCACAATGATTCATATTCAGCATTATTATGACATAGAGAAGTAGGTTGATAGCAGGTATTGAGAAACTAAGCATGATTTTCATTGCGTCAGTGATACGAAATAGGTTCAGTTAGGCATAAAGCTTAGTCAATCATAGACCTGTGATGCCTCCTATCTCTTCTCAAAACGTATTTGGTTTTCCCAAGATCACCCCAATTTGACTCGAACACCCTAGGGCTTGATAAAAAGATATTTATATATATAACCAAAAAAATTTTAAGCTTCAAGGTTGAACGTTGGACTTACAAGCCATACATACTTACATGCCTTACATTCAGAGTGTTTAGGACTTATTTGAATGCCCCACTCTTGTAGTTCTAGTTTGACCATTTAAGCTTCTGAAAAACGAAATTTAGTACTACAATATTACATATATTTCTCAATTTTTTATTTATTTTTATTTTTTTATAACAAGACAAAAGCATAATATTTTTGGAGATCAAGACACTAACGGGCTCGTGTATGACTGAGTAATTACTTTTCTGCCTATCATTCGGAGATATGTATATGGAGACATGCACATTTCTTCAAAATGACTCTCCACGGTAAGGTTAGCATTTTTAGTTTATATCACTTCAACTTTTACGCATCATGGAAAGCTACCATGCAAATCAATGACTGTTCTAAAGCCTTTTAAGCCTAGTAACTTCACACGTTAGGAACACATAATCAATTTTACTATCATTTTCCAAAGGTTGGATCAATATATATTTGAAAATATTTAAATCTTCTAAAGAGCTCTTAACTGAATAATCATATCACTTTCAATGAGTTACAGAAGACAATTTAAACTCAGTCGCCCCAATCACTTATAGTTTTCAGGTAAATGGCTATCCCATAAGTCCACAAGTGGATAACAGGACCAAACATATATAGAAATACATGTCCCTAAAACTTAGAGTAACCGATATAATTTTAAGCAAAAAAATTAAAACCAAAAACACGCCACAATCGCCCTAGTTTCATTCACTCTTTAGGTGAATGGTTATCCAGTATATCTATAAGTATATGACAGGACCAAACATAGACAAGTATATGTCCTTCAAACTTGTGTAACCGACATAATTTTAAGTGAAAGTATATATATATATATAGGATCAAGATCATGAGAGAACCTTTTTGAAATTGAGAACTATGAGAACCATTTTAAATCAGAAAAAACCCAAAAATAAAAAAAAATCATAAAATAAAAAAAACACAAAAATCAAAAAATTAAAAAAACCAAAATTCTTATTTTATCATCCCGGTTTCATAAAAAAACTCGGTTTAGCAAAATTATATACACATATGTATAACATATACATATATGTACATTTAAATGTTTTTTTGTACGCATGTGTATAATTTAAGATAAATGATATTGTACATATGTGTATATTACGTAACTAAAGATTATATAAACTTATACATATGTGTATAATACGACGTTTTTATTTTTTTATTTCTTTTTATTTTTTTAATGAAACTGGAATGAAATATAAGAATTTTTGTTTTCTTACTTTTTAAAATTTTTATTATTTTTTGTTTAATGATTTTTTTAATATTTTTTTAAAGGTGTTTTTAGTGGTCCAAAATGGTTCTCAAAGTTCTCAATTTGCAAAAAGGTTCTCTTAAGATCCTTACCCTATATAGTAAAATACAAATATATATATATATATATATATATATATATATATATATATATATATAGGGACAGGATCATGAGAGAACTCCATTTTATGGAGAGAACTAGAGAACTAATAATGAAATATTTTTAATTTAATTAAAAAAAATATTTTTTTCTTTCATCCTTCTTATATGTTGTTATTCTTCACCACAAAAAAAATATAAAAATAAAAAAATTAACGAGTAATGCATATATGCAATACACCAACTTTTTTTAAAATGCATATGTGCAATAGTGTGCATTTTGATATTTTAAATAGTATTGAATAGCATATATATATAGTTGTTTGTATTGTATATTTGCAATAGTGTTATATTATATACAAAAATTAAAAAAAATCGATATAGTGCATATGTGCATTAGTTTTGTATTACATATATGCGATAATGTGTTTTGCATACAATTATTAGTGTCGTATTTACATATATTCAATAGTGTGTATTGGATAATGCAATCGTGTTGTATTATATGCAATAAAACACTATTGTATATATGCAATAGGCATTAGTGCACATATGCACTACAGTACTACACCGACAAGGTTTTTTTTTTTTTAGGAACAATATTATCATCTTATTAGAATGAGGAAAAAAAAGAAATCACAAAATATTTTTTAAAAATAGTTAAAAACAATTCTTTACTAGTTCTCTCTTTAAAAGGAGTTCTCTCTAGATCCCACCCTTATATATATATATATATATACCAAATAGTAAAATACACACACACTCTTTTTGAAGTTTTATTTCTCTCCCCCTAAATTTGTGCAAAATTTTTTAAAAGAAAAAGAAAATATTTATGTACAAATTTAACCTCAAAAACACTTAATCATCGAAACGAAGTATTTTAAGAAAGCCCACAAGCACATTGAATTTCGTTGTTCCGACCGATTTTGTAAATAAGTCCGCCACATTATTATCAGTGTGAACTTGCTCAAGATGAATCAATTTACGATCTTAACAATCACAAATAATATGAATTTTTAACAATAGCAATAGCAGCATCATTATCACAAAAGATTAGGTTATATGCTCAAAAGTTAGTTACCAGTCACGCATATTGAATAAGAACATGAAGTGTGTTATAGTTTGACATCTTATATGAATGATCATTACTTTTTTATAAGGAATAAAAATCAGATTTTAAAAGTATTGAATGATATATGATGATTGTTAAAGTTGCTTAAAATTTTACTTTGTGATACCTATTTAAATCTAGAAATTATGAAAAAAATATGAGTTTGAAACACTTAATTTAAAGTACAAAATGCTTATTATCTTTGTTTTGGCTTAGTTTTCTTGTCGGTAACTTTAATGGTCGAAAAACCGACTTTTATACGTGAACTTATACGACATTTAGGGACTGTTTTAGAACAGCTCCTAAAGTCATTAAATACTTGTACATAACCTAAGTTAGTGTATAAGAATATGACAAGATAGAAAAACTTGATCCTAGACGGTACGTGTCGCGAAACCCGACACTAAAACGTTAAAATTTGCTATTTTGAGAAAATAATAACTAAAATAAAAATAAAGTATTTTATAAAAAAAAACATATAAAACTTAATTATTTTCAAATAAAAAGTGTTTTCAAAAACTTAAAATATAAAGTTTCACATAAAAAGTTAACTGGTTCGCCGTTAACGCGAAACCGGCAAAACCGACAAAACGATATAATAATCATAACAAGAATGAAATTAATAGTTTTAAAATACTTTGAAACCAAACTATGTTTTTATAGAAAAATTTAATATTAAAATATAATTACTAGTTATATTGTAAATAAGATAAATATTAACAAGTGTTACTTGTTTATTTATTTTTTAATTGTTAGTAAAATTGTGTAACAACTCGGATTTTCCACATAATATTCTTGTTCATTACCCGACCCCCTTTTATGTTAGGGAATTTTTTTTCAATAAAATATCACATTTATCGAGTTATTTAATTATTATAATACTATTGTTTAATTATTTATTTAATATATATTATTAACTTTGAAACATATACTATTTTAACCCTAAACTATACTTTAAACTTATTGTGTATCCACTTTCTTAGTTCAAGGACCTAATTGAAATATCTGCATTTTATAATTCAATTAACCTGTTTACCCAACTCTATTCCCGTATCCTTGATCCAAGAACCAAACCCGTATGCCCGTTTTATACCTTGCACCATAGTTTTCGTTATAATCTTGTAATTCATATGCGATTCTTGTTATTCATACCATAATCGTCTATACCGAGGTAACTAATTAGGAAATTAGGATCATTCATGATTCGTATTGATTATGTTACCAACCTGTCATAACTCATTTAGGATTAACCATATAACAATCATAATATTTCAATTAACCTCTGCTGCACAATCCTTATAATCATGCAATCAAAAACCCTAAGTTTAATTGGGTGATAGTTTGCTGCTATATACTAAACCCGATCGCGTTTGGCCGTTTATTGTTCATCTCGTTGTTCATCATCGTTACGACATCAATTGAGGTAATTAGTTAATGCAATATGATCGCCTTAATCAGTGTAATATTAAACCTAACATTAATTAATCGATCAATGATTGAATTGAACAATCCAGAATTCTAGGGTTCATAATCCTATTTGGGCATTGTAACTTTTGTATTAAAAATCTTGTTTTCAGTTCATAAACAACAAACGTGCTAGCTCTGATGGTTTAGAGTTTGTGTGTTGGGTCAGAGACCTGGTGGTCGCGGGTTTGAACCAGGCCACCAGGTATTTTTGCTGTTTATATATATAAAAAAAGGTTTTTGTTAATTATTTTAATTAATTCTCATAAATGAAAAATTAATATTGAATATCAAATAAACAATATTGTATTTAACCGACACCATTAAGTTTTATGTTTCTCATTAAAAGATTCCGTTTATAACACACACACACATACATGTATGCATTATAAGTATATTTTAATAGTAAACCTTATTCTTTTTATTTAAAACCCGAATCTTTAATCCACGTTCCACGTCGTTGAATGTTTTATAAATTTGCTTATACTTATTATATATATATATATATATAATAAACGTATTAAATAGATTTTTATTAAAAGATTTAAATAAAATATTTGTTTATATATTACTACATATTATAACTAAATAATTACCCATTATTGTTATTATGATTATTTATTTATATATTTTTATTTTATTTATTCGGATAATTATAAGTGTATTCTATATCAAATTTAGTTATCTTAATTATTAGTTTATAAATTTGATTATATATTTATCATATCAAGTAAACAAGGGTAATCTTATTAATAATAAAAGTAATGAATTTAATAAATAAATGTGAAACAATAATATTAATCTTTGCAATAATAATTATTATGGAAATTTTTCGATCAATCAATAACCGTTCTAATCACAACAAAACTCCAATCGCATTGAAATCTTAATTCTTCAAATCATGTTATATCCCTCATAATTAATTTAATATTATATTATTTAGGAGTCCTTGACGGTACATTCCGAAGGGTTTATCTTTCTCACGTCATCTTTTGTCTTTTGTTCAACTAATCAGGTATATATTGTAACACCCCGGCTAAAGCTGAATACGCCCGAGTGTGACGTACAGATTGCTCAAAACACATGTGACACTATTAAGTGACAATAATATCATTAATTAATTTAAACATCAAGTACACAAGTTTGTAACAAGAAATACAAAGAAAATACACGAACAATTAACAACTTATCCATTTATTAATAACCTAAGTTCTAGTGTCCTTGTGACGGCAGCAGTCTCTAAATAAGGTATCTGTAGCATATATATATATATATATATATATATATATAAAATAATGTCAACTAAATGAATAGTTGGTGAGTTCACACAAGTTTTGATATAAGTACATAAAAATCATACAATTCCATGAACAAGTGTAAATGAGCAAGTAAGGTCCTTTCCAATTGGGATTGTGCACCAACGGTACTTAGATAAGTGCAAGTAATGTCTTTTCCAATTGGTAACAACCTGTAGGTTCCCAGCCGGATCTACACAGGAGTATCTCGTAACACGAGGGTGCAGAATCCCCACGTATACGATTCGAGTGTCGAGACGATTACCACGTTGAATATATGCAAACACACAAGAAGATAAGATAAAACTTGATATATTGCTAACACGTGATTCAGGGAATCACAAAACCAATCGTTCAAAAATTAACCAACTCAGCCGAAGTTACGGGTTTATAATACTCGACAACTTCGCCTAACACACTAGGCTAAGTTGTCATAGCTTCGCTGTCCTTCAAGTTCGCCCAACACATGGCGAACATATAACAAACACTATTCAACACAAAACAAACAAACTAAACGATTACAGACACAAACAAACACAAGATACTGAACTACTGACATCATGCACCAACAGACTCCCCCCTTGGCAGTAGCTTCATATCTCTATCTTCTTTCTCGTGTCTTGTAATCCAAAAATCTCGTACCACTCGTCTTCAAGCATGAACATTCTGTCTTACGCAGACAGAGACCCCCCTCTGGTACTTCTTTGCTTCCTCTTTCCACGCAGGAATGTAGAAAATCTTCTTATCATGGAGTACCTGCAAATCAGCTTGAGACAAATTAACCAAGTGCATGGGATCATACACTCTCAGAATCTCCTGTTCGTCCTCATCTTCCATAACAGCTTCAGTAGTCTGGCAGTCAACATACCACCACTTGAGATCTTTTAACACATCCTTGGGCATCATCTTCATCGACGCCTCTTTCAAACAACGCATTCCCCGTTCCTTATCTTCAACCAACTTTCCTTTCTGAGGCTTTAGAAGTTCAAACTTTTCCTCCTTAATAGCTTCCTTCCATACTATCTTTCCAATTATTCTAGCCATATTGTCATCACTCCTATTAATCAATCTCAAGCGAGCCAAATCTTTCACCTCACACTCAGGAAAAGTGTTAAGCGATCTCAAATTCTTCTTAAAATACTGAATCCCATCATAACGCTTTATCACAAACAACTTCAACTGTTTGTCATACAACCATCAAATGATATCTTTCTTTGACTCAGCGTAGCCCTTGATATTGTAACTCTTCTTAAACATTGTTGGTACTGCAGGCTTCTTTGTCTTGACGAACCACTGAGCACAGCCTTCTTTCCATCTCGGCTGTTCTTCCCACTCAGACTCATCTGGCACACTTTCATCTTGACGCAAGTTCACCTTATCAACATTTGGAATATCATGCTCTACACCATCATCAACAATCTCCCCTTCTTCTAACTCACTATCAATATCTATCTATTCCCCAATCTTTTCAATCTCATCAACCGTTAACACATCATCAATTAACTCATCATCATCATTTCCCAACACTTCCTCATCATCTACAACCACCACATTCTCACCACCTATACCACCTGATGGACCAGCAGACTCCCCCTGAGATGTGGAAGTCCCAAGAGTTTGTTCAGTTCTTGGCAACTCACCACCTGCATCTTTCGATGCATTGGGATCATCGTCTCTGTCTTGCCTCTTCTTGGTTCTCAATTCATCACCCTTGCAGCTCGTCTCCCCCTGAGATGCTAAGAACTGTTTAAGAGCATCTAAGAGTTTACCGTGTTCAACGAGGAGTGAAGGTTGTATCTGATTTTCTGCCACCAGCCTCTGAATAGCTTGTGTATGGATGAGGTGGATCTGTGATTGCTCAGCAACAACCCGTTCAAGAGCCGCGATCCTTTCAGAGTCTGACAGAGTAGCATCAAAGTCAAACCGCATATGAGAAATATCTTGAGCATATGGCTGTGGAATTCCCAAAGTAGTCAGAATCTCAGAGGTAGGCTGAAGAGTAACCATGGGTGGTATTGTGACAAGTAACCCGGCAGTTGCTACCACAGTGGATTCAACAAACCTAGCAACCACCTCTGAAGAAGTAAGTGTCGGAGGCGGTAATGAAACAATCTCTGGAACTGTAAACTGAAACGTTGTTGGAGGAACACCAAAAGATGACGACGTGGTTACCAAAGGAACACTTGAGGTTATCGGCAGTGTGACAGTTGAAGCAGCAGGTAACATAGTCATACCGGATAACGATGGTGGGGAAAAACGAACAACCCTTGAACTTTCACCAACTCTAGAGCTTTCACCAACCCTTCCCTTCTTTGATCGTCGTACCAGACGATATAGATCCTTCTCATAATCTGATTCACTATCATCTGAGTCTTTCTTTCGCTTGCCATGAATCCTCTCTTGTCTGACAAGGATTTGTTGTGTTTCAACGATATCGTCAGTAGAGGAGTCAGAGTCAGTTCTTTCAGAATCCGCCACAGAGGTAGCGACCATGGAAATATTCACACCTGACACCTCAGCTACTGAGGCTTGAACTTCAGCAGATGGATCAATCCGTTCCATATCAAAGAACCCATATCCACCAAAGGCAGCTTCAAGATCAACCTGTTCTTCTGGAGCTGCAACAGGATTAGCAGGCGGTGCTTGCTGTACCACGGGTGGTGGTTGAACCACAGGAGGTGGTTGAGGGATATTAGCCTGTTGCGGTGGAGGATCCATAAACTCATCTTCCAGAGGAGAAACATATGCCAGGTTCACTAAAAAACCAAACAAGGCAGTGTGCCTCGGACGAAGTTCAGGGTTTGCTACGAGTACTTGATGACTTACATTGCGCAAAGATTCTCTTAGATACACTTTCCACATACAGATTAGGAGCTACATGATTCAGAATCATCTGAAGAAATCTCGGATACATCAAAAATCTTTCCCGTAGAACAGCACGTCTCTGACGATCAATCTCATAAAAAATCATCTGGCTAAAACTATAAGGCTTGTTGTAGGTTAAAGCAGTCATAGTCGATTGCATCGTCGCCCCCATTCCATCTGTACCAGCTTTGCGACCAGACATGCACACTATCATCACATGTATCAGAAACCTCCACTGATCTAACAGAAATCCCTTTCGTCTCTGAGAATCTTCTAAAGGACCCGAGTACCCCATACGAACAAAGCACCAATTCGGAAAGTGGCCGAAAATTCTGTAGGATCGTCAGTGGTTTCAACCCCAAACTGTAAGGCTACCCTTATTTAATCGGTTGAGAACTGTACCACTTGATTGTTAACTGTAGCACGCATAACCGGAGGATCAACCCTACAGTCATATTCAACGGTTCTCCAAATGTCTTCATATTTGGTAGTGAAATGGGAAGGGTAGTCGTGATGGCATGAAAAATACGTGAGCGAACGAGAAATGAAATGATCTCACGATAGTCGTCTATTCCACGAGCATCCGGATCCAAGGTGATATACATGTTGTGACCCAGAAAGAACTGTCTGTTATTATCTCCACCTTCATCACCACCAGCTCCACCAGCACCTGCCACAGCAGCCAATCTGCAAAACAAACGAGCCAGATCA